>NC_140167.1:143061945-143307057 GCF_963971535.1 Notolepis coatsorum
GACAGAGACAGAGACAGAGAGAGACAGAGAGAGAGAGAGAGACACGGAGCATAAAGTTATCTCTCCACTGCTTCCCCCGCGCGGTCCAGGTTGTGTGTGTAAATGCGTGTGTGCCACTGCTTCCCCGCGCGGTCCAGGTTGTGTGTGTAAATACACGTGTGCCACTGCTTCCCGCGCGGTCCAGGTTGTGTGTGTAAATGCGTGTGTGCCACTGCTTCCCTGCGCACGGTGTTTCCCCGACAGAAGCTCCTGTCTCTCTCTCCCTCTCTCTCTCTCTCCCTCTCTCTGCTCTCTCTCTCTCGCTCGCTCATTCTCTGCTTCGCTCTGTTTGAGGAAGTGAAGATATTTCCACTCGCTCTGCTGTCGCTGTCAACCATAGAGGGGCCATTAGTTATGCAAATCAGTGCTATATTCACGTCAGCAATACCGTCAAATCAGAACAGCTTAGTTGAGTGAGGGAAGATCTTGTGAACTCGAGACTAGACTGATGAGTCAATATGATAATTAACGACACAGACCACATTGATATAATCCCCAATTGCTAGGATACAATGCTAAACACTGGAAAAGGCCATTCATAATGCATGGGACCTTTAACAAAAATCTTTACTGATCTTAATACTTCAAATAGAAATACTTACAAAGTATTTTAAACAGACAACATTCAGTTTGTCATAAGTTGTCAAATGAAACCTCTATCTTTTCAGAATAAACAAAAGTGTGTTTGAAATTATACAGTAGGTTAGCACAACTTCTGTGGGCCCGTGGGTGATGGAAAACCGAAAACTACCATTTACAATCCAAGACCAAAAGAAACGTATGTACAAAAATGCAGTTGTAGCTGGTCCATCAAAGTCTCTCCGACGATTAAACCCATTTGCGTCTTGTAAGGCGTCCATTTGGATCAAGGAAATAGCTTTCTGCACTCGTCAAACTCCATTGTAGTGGATCAGAAGTAGGGGAAAGTTACCTGAAGTGACGTCACAGCCCTGATAGCGTCTGATAAGCTTTTTCATTGGCTCCATACATGCTATTCGTGCGTGGACCTTTTTAACCCTTTCTGAGTGGAATTTCCGGCGTCAAATGGAAAAATATAAATAATGAAATTAGATACCAATGACTACCCATAATTGAAGAGTATGGTTTAACCTGCAAGTGGGCCTTTAAGTTTATTTCAGGTGCAATGTTGCACTGAAGAATCTAAAACCACCCATCAACTTATTCATCTATTGATTTGTTTTTTTATGGATAAATTGCACATCAAACATTAGTTTATTTGTTTAACACATTAAGCTGGTAAATGCCTATTTCCATTGGGGTACACAGACATTTTTAGAATCAGGAAGAGACTAGAACAGAAACAGCATCAAGACCAGTGATGCCACAGATTACTTGTAAAAGTAATCTGATTACTGATTACTGATTACTCATTTAAAAAGTAATCTAAGTTACTTTACTGATTACTTGATTATCAGAGTAACTTAGTTACTTTGAAAGTAACTAGGTTACGAAGTCGTCGTCGTTCCCCCAACAGTTTTTTTTAAACGCTTTATTGAAAGTGCATAAATAGTTTTTAACTTGTTTCTCTGCACATAACGTAAATTGTTAAACTAGTGCTTCAGCTTCTGTACCATCAAGTATGGTAAAGCAACAGTCTATGATGCTCACAGCATTAGAGCAGCCAGCCAGTGGTTTTACAAAACCAGTGTATCACATCTAACAAATGCAGGCTGAACTATTCAATTATATCAACTGTAACTATTAAATTGTTTTTATAAATGTCTCTCTATAAACATACAATCAGTCTCTCTTTAACATGTAAATTAACTGTAAATCTGGCAAATAAGAGCTTTTGCTCTGCCACCATCAACCCTCCTGTACCTAGTCGAAGCGTCGGCTAGTGTTGTGATTCCAGATGCTTTCAATGCAATTGGATGTGCTGTTTTTAGCGGTAGACAGTATTTTGTTTCCTCCGCATATGAATGTTTTTTTCACCCGGCTTAGCTGACACAAACGTGAAGTAGTGACTGAGGCTACGTTTAGACGAGCGTTTTGGGATGGAAGTCTGAACAGAAACCGCAAAAGTCATCTTGCGGTTTCACTTTTAATTTTGCCAAGCGTTTTGGGGTGGAATTCTCCGACGACGGAGCCCTGCTGTCACACGATTGGCGCATATGTCACATGACGTGCTGTGAAGACCCACCCTACTCTGCCTCTGATTCGCAGACTGTGGATGGGGAATGTGATTGGACCAAAGCAGAGTCACTCACAGACAGAGGGTCCAGTCACGCCGCGGGACACATTCTTGTATTTAACCCTTTCACTGCCACACCACGTCACTCCCAAATAAGAAAAACAGCTCAAAATGTATTTTTGACTGTCGAAAACGAAATAAAATACTGCATTCCGCCTGCATTATGAATTTATGATGAGATAGTAACGAAATAGTAACGCACAGCCACTTGGACAAATAACTGCAATCAGATTACTGGCTTTTAAAGATGAACGCGTTAGATTACTATTTTCGGGGAAAAGTAATCAGATTACAATAACGCGTTACTTAGTAATGCGTTACTGGCATCACTGATCAAGACACACAACTTTACACCAGCAGTTAAAACAATTTAGCAAGAAATTAGACACAAAATATATAGGTACTCAATTTGATGATGGGTTTAGGTTATTGGAGATTGTAGTGGATTACTGTAATTGAACATAATTCAAACATATAGCATTCTGTCTTTGCGCAATGTGGGTGAGTGATTAAAATAGTTTTAATTGTTAAAAACATTAGAGGCATGTTTCATCAAACATAGTGAAGATAACATTTTTAAAATGGGTTTTACTTAGGGATGCTCGATATTGGCTTTTTTACCTATACCGATATCAACCGATACCGATATATGCAGGGTTCCCCCCCCAAAAAATGGAATAATTTCATTAACATTACATATCTCTTGTTGTGGAATGAACACAACATTATGCATACTTTTGACAATAAATAAAATCAGAATTTGTTCTTACTTGCTTGCCTGGGTAAATAAAGGTTATAGAAATGTAAAAAATTAAAAAAATTGAAAACCGATACCGATATTTTCCGATATCACATTTTAATGCCAATATCGGCAGATAATATCGGTAGGCCGATAATATCGGACATCCCTAGATTTTCTCCATTTACTCCACCACTTTATTGTATTACTCCACCACTTTATTGTATTACTCCACCACTTTATTGTATTATCTGTCTGTTAATGTCTGTCCGCTAATGTCGCACCAATAATTTCCAAAGCAAATTCTCTTTGACTCTTGAGATTATCTGGGAGAGCATTCCAGTCTCTAATGGTACTGAAAGTAAAGCAACTGCATACAAAATACATTTTGTGTTTTAGCTAATTTTAATTCACCACGGTAGCTAATGTTAGCTTATTCTGTTATTGTCCTGATGCTCAGAAGTCGTCAGTTTTTCATCATCACCAACAACACTAAAGTGATGGATGTTGAGGAATCCTCCAATGACTGCCTTTCAGCGGACTTCAAACATCTGGTAACCCCCACCTTCGCTGGCCATACATGAAGTGATCTCTCAGTCTTCAACTGTAACGGGGCAAAAAAATTTGGGGGTTAAAACACAACATGAATTCAGATTTTTATCACATTCATAAACGTTACATGGCACATTCAGGTATGGCAATGGCATCTACGTTTGCCATTTATTTAGAAATGTCACTCAATAAATTGATGTACAGTTCTGCTTGTGTCAGAGGACATAAGTAATATATGAACATGAAATGAAAGCTGACATACAGTAAGGCTTGAATAGGAATTCATGAATACGCCATGTGCCTGTTATGAAAATTTTATTCAGGTGTTATAAATTGGAGTGATCAAGTGAAGTGTTACCCTTTTTCATGTCAATCAAATACTTCTGTAAAATTATTATAGCTCAGATCTCAGATATTGCCTCTAAATATTAATAATATGTAATATTTCCGTGAACTACATCTAGTTTGCCTTACAGTATAATGTAGTTAAAGTTTTGTTTCATAATCTTAAGGTTTACACAAGAACAACAAAACCTTAACTACAGTATAACGACACGAGTTATGAGTACTGGCTAAGCGTCCCGCTCTTAAGCCATACCGAGATATACCTCATCTCATGTACCTAGTGTACTCCATCAACGAATAAAACCAATACACCCAGCACCTGCCAGGCCCCGCCCTACTGCCGTACTATATAGTACTAGGCGTGTCCACCACTCACTCTTCCTCGGAAAATCGTTTCCAAAGAAAAGTTTCCCCAAGGGAACTCAGGGCACGCTAAGAGCGGGACGCTTAGCCAGTACTCATATAACTAGGTTATATACATAACCTGTCGTTATATATTCGTACTGGCATCGCGTAAGTATGAGGACCCGTAAGCCCACATCAGGGGGGAGGGGAGTCCCGTCACCCCATCCTTCCTAATGAAGAGGGGGCGGCAGTCAACTCCACCCGAGTGCGAACAAGAGGGAACTAGAACCTCTTGAACACACAGCACAGGCGGAACCACGTGTGACACAACACATTGTGGCCCACACCCACACACTCCTGCTACCCCACCAAAGGACGGGAAGCAGGAGAGGCCACAGACCTCAGAACCGCCTGGGAGACAGAACCCCCGGTCATGTCCATGAGGTAAAACCTTACGAAGGGACCCGGGGAGGACCATGAAGCTGCAGCACAGATGTCCTCCACCGAGGCCCCACCCAGCAGAGCGGCAGAGGCTGCCACCCCATGAGTGGAGTGCGCCCTGACGCCCCCAGGGGGAGCTAGCCCGGCCAACGTGTAGCAAAGGGAAATGCCCTCGCACAACCAATGGGACAGGCGCTGTTTCGACAGTGCCTTACCAGCACGAGAGCCACCGTAACAGACAAAGAGCTGATCGGTAGCCCTGAGGCCCTGAGTACGGCTGAGGTAAACCCCCAAAGCCCGGACCGGACATGACTCAGCGGACATGACTAGCGTGAGGAGGCGGATGAAACACCTGAACCATAATATCCCTGGAGTGGAAAACACTCCGGATATTTTTAGGCACGAAGGCTGGATTAGGCCGCAGAGTGGCACCGCTATCGGAACGAAAAGACAGGCACTCTGGCCGTACCGAGAGAGCACAAAGCACACCCACGCGTTTTAGCGGAGGTGATGGCCAGCAAGAACACAGTCTTGAACGACAGCCGTTCCAACAGCACTTGCTCAAGAGGCTCAAATGGGGCCAAGGACAACCGACGAGGACCAATTGAAGATCCCAGCTCGGAGCCAAAGAGCGTTTCACCGGCTTAAGGCGTCGAACGCCAAGCAGGAAACGCTTCACAAGAGGGTGGCCTTACACCACTCTTGGAAAATACGCCACCTACCCACGTAACCCGCGATAGTGGAGGGAGCATGCACGTTCCCGATGGTACCAACCACAGAAGGATCCATCCTCTCCAGACTCACCCTCTCACCAGCCAACCCACCAGCAGCTGGCCCAGCACAGGGAACTAACACAGAGACCTGTGCGCTTGAGAGAGGGCCCGCGATGACCAAGGAACAGGCCATGACGGGATACCAAGAGCTGGATCAGGACCGGGAACCACACAGCTGCGCCCCGGTCCGGCGCAATCAGGATCAAGGACCTGCGCTCCTCAACGTACCCGCCCCAACAACTGACCTAACAGATGTATGGGGGAAAGAATCCCAGGCGGCACGGCATCGGTCCCAGACCTGCCTGACTATGTCCGGACGTAATCCCCACCCGTCAGGGTGAGGACCGCCCCGCGACATTACACCTGTACCCACATTCACCCTGCCGGGGATGTGGAGAGCCCTCAGGCTGCGCAGATGGAGAACGCCCATAGCCAGCCGCCCGCCGCCCGGTGCAGAAGGGGGGAGCGTACTCCTCCCTGTCTGTCGATATACGACACTGACGTCGTATTGTCCGTCCTGATCAACACCGTTTGAGGACCAGAAGGACCGCTTTCAATACCAACACATTGAACGTAGCGCAGACCGGGCAGCATGGCTTGCCAGCTGCCCCCTACTGCGTTGGCCCGACGCGTCTCCAGCGAGGGAGGCGTCGGTGAAAAACGTGACGTGTGACAGCCTACTGCCCATGGGGACCCCCCTGGTGAGAACCCCAGGCCCTCCCCAGGGGCGAGGTCCCCCAGTACTGACACGGGAACCTTAGCCGCTTCCACTTGCCTCTCACCGGGTCTATTTCCATACTGGAAAACCCACCTCCGTAACCCCCTCCTGGGGTGAAGAGGAGGCCAAGAGGGACCACGGAATGAGCAGATGCCATCATACCGAGCAGGCGTATCACGGACAGCGCCGTAACCGTCCTAGGACGGAACCTCCCGAGCGTGTCGACAACAAGCTCTGAGAGGGATGCCCATAGCACTCCACCCGTTGACTGGGAAGAGGAGTACTCTACTTCCAGTCTACAGCAAACCCCAGGCTGGTAGGAACCTGCCTGGTACGAGACCTGACGATCCACCTTGACCGTCAAGGACCAGAACGTCGTCAGGGCAGAATACACTTCGTAACCCCTGACGACGCAGAGGCCCCAGCGCGGCCTCCACGCACTTGGTGAAGATGCGGGGAGCCAGAGAAAAGCCGAACGGCAGCCTCTGGTACTCATACGCTAACCCTGCAAAGGAAGCGTAGGTAAGCCCTAGGATGGAAGATCGGGGATGCGAATACGCATCCTACAGGTCTATGGAGGAGAACCAGACCCCCACCTGACAGTGTTCAACAGGTAGGAGACGATCCAAAAAATGTTGAACCTTCCCATGGGACAGGTCCAGCATGGGTCTGACACCCCCCCTCCCGATTTCTCAGGCACCAGAGAACACCGGGAGGAAAACGCCACGACGATGGCTTGCTTCGTCCACAGAGATTGGATCTCGTTGACCAGAGCTGTCACTGCTGGTGACCCTGACAATAGGGTCTGTACCAAACCCGAAAACGGGTGGGGTTGTGTAAATACAAGTCCCCGCCTCAGCGTTCTCTCCATCCACCTCGACATATGGTACTGCTGTAGCCATATGTGATGACACTCCCAACGCACCCGCCGCCATGTGGCGCAGGTCCGCTAGGAACTGTAGATAGGTGGCCCGGTCCCACCCGCTCTGCGTAGCCAACCCTGGACCCGTGCGAGCAGAGCGTTCCGTGTCGGGACATCTGACCCTGACACTACCCACGAGGCAATCGCACCCAAGGGGGGACCCCGACAGAAAGGGCCGGTTTGATACGGGGGAAGCTGACATCAGTTCCAGGTGACAAAAGCTCCCCCACTGAACACCCCTCCAGAACATGCTGAGGAGTTGTTCTGCAGCCGGACATGCAAGGTGTGAGGCCCCCATGGGTTCCTACACACCGTAGCCCTGCAGTGATATTACTACCACCCAAATCACGCGCGCCTGCGAGACCACTGCCAATCTTTCAGGAGTGGGAGGCACCAACATGATACCTGGCCTGGCGAAGGCGAGGTCGGGGAAGCCTGCACTGTGTGCCTCAAAAAGGTTTCGAGCCCCCCTGCTGACAACACTTATAGTTGACAGACGTAACACCAGGCTCAACCAAACACAGCTTATGGTGTGGGAGCCGCTTGACAGCACAACAACATTCTCACGGACAGACCCAGGCTCAGCCATCAACTGGGTGTCAGCCCCTGTCCCCATGAGAAGCGAAAAGTGGGGCCGCACGCGCTTCAACGAAGGCACGCGGCCCGCAGCCAAAGGAAACAATCAGAGCCCCTTTTCCGCTGGTGTTGGGGGAGGGAGTGATTGGAGAGCGGGCTGTTCGCGGCAGGACGGCGACGGCTTGTATATTCCAAGCCGAGCTCATCCAACATGGCCGATCCCTCGGCCGCCAAGGCTGTCGGCCTTGTGGACACCTGTCGAATCAACGCCCAGAATACCTCTGGCGGGGAAAAATGGCCGCCTGTCGAGGGCCTCGTCATCGCCGCTGACGAGGCCGTGCTCTCTCTTCTTCTGGCTGCGAGGTGTGAGGCGGTGTGCGGCCTAGGACAATACCACCCGCGCTCCAGCAGAAGACCAAGATCCTCTGCGGAGAGTGGAGCCCTGAGCGGTTATAGCTTGCGGCTAGGTCAAAGCTAATAACGTCAACAACCTTGCGCGATGTGTCGACGTCGGCTGGCCCTCAAGGCCCCGCCACCAGACATCATTTTTTGATAGAAAAAACAGCAATTCGAACACAGTTACTAATCGCTGCCAATTCCATACCGTGGCGGTACAGGCTTTAGCAGCCCACCAGCCACTCGCCGGGCCGACCCACCTCATGGCGTCGGCCGGGCGGGGCACTGTTTCAACATGTCAAAAGCAAAGGACTGATGCTAACACGGAGCACCAGTGGTGGTTGCAACCAGCAACCTCCACTGTGGTGTGCACCATGAAGGGGTTAATGAATAAATTAACTAACACCACGAATATACTGTAGAATGGGCAAGCCCATGCACACAACGTTAAAGGGATGCGGACCAGAGAGAACCCGCATTCATTCATAATATTCACAACAGCACACCAGCCCTAGACCTCAGCCCATTTACCCATGAAAGGTAAACAAAGCCCCCCCCCGCAATACTCCCCCAGTAGACACCGATTGACCGTCAGCATGAATGGTTGAGAGGAGGGAAGACTGTAGTATAGACAGACATTCCCGTAGCAGAGAGACAGAACAGAAACAGTAGCCCAATATAGCATAGTGTTAGCCGCGCGCTCCAGGATAACGGGGAAAACAACAACGTTTACCCAGATATCCCGCTGCTTGCACCAATACACAACTCGGTTGTCTCTCGGGACAACTCGAGCACATCACAAACGCCAGCATTGTCATGCCTAGTGACATCCGACAGCGGGGAACAGTAGAACAGTGACCCAGCATTTATAGCATTTAGTATTAGCAGCGCGCTCCAGGACAGCCTGGGAAACGTCTACCTCAGAGGGACGTTTACCCAAACACCCTGCCCCTGGCGCAATATACAACTCACAACAAGCAGCATTTACTAACATCAGCGATAATGCCTAGTGGTGCAAGTCCTACCTTGTGCGAGGTAGCTCGATAGCTACACCTCACACGCTGTCCCTCTGTCTGCTGTCAACAAGACAAGGAGACTACAGAACTCGACGCTGAAATGCATCGAAATGCATCCCGCTGCAGAGTCGCAGAACCCATATGAGCGCCGCCAGAACATGCCGCGAAGATTTCAGGGGTAGGCAAATCTTCGGTAAGCACTCAACCTAATTTCTCTAAACTTTTCATATCAACTAGTTGCATAGGGTGTCATGCATCCGCTATGATGGAAACGAAAATAGAGGAAGAGTGAGTGGTGGCCACGCCTAGTACTATATAGTACGGCAGTAGGGCGGGGCCTGGCAGGTGCTGGGTGTATTGGTTTTATTCGTTGATGGAGTACACTAGGTACATGAGATGAGGTATATCTCGGTATGGCTTAAGAGCGGGACGCGATGCCAGTACGAATATATAACAACCTTGTCAGTGTTGTGAGGCATCGGTTGTTTAGTGTCAATTTCTAACTCTACATTCACTTTGTGTCTTTTAGCAGCTCAAAGAGAAGAAATACATAAACGGCACGAAGGGAAACGAGGTGAGAAGAGGTTACAATTCTAATCAGTTTGACTTTCAGTTTGAGTTTGAGTTTTAATTGTAACACTATATACATACGGTATGTGACAAGTGTGTACAATAGTAGATTGCACAAATTGAAGGAATGAAATATGAGATATGAGAGAATGGAATGAGATAAATAACTACAGCACCATATACATGTATGAAAAAGGGATTTGTGTGAAAAAGTTAAGTTAAGTATATAAAGTATACAACAGTCCAGGTTCAATAGCTGCAGTCGTGGTTTGATTTTTCATTTTTTTTTTTCAGTTATATGACTATTGAATAATGTTGTATAATGTATAATTATGTTGACTATTGAGCAATGTAGTCCACTAGATGAATCATAAAAAAGAAGGAAGGGGGGGGGGGGCAGGTGCAATAATACATAATATGATTGGGTAGTTGTTCCTTTCAACTTCTTGGGCTTTTCATATGAGACCTTAATGATGTTTAATACATATAAGTAAAAGTAAAGGAGCATTTGAATAGGACTACTCAGGTAGCTGTGCCATGCTCCTCCTCCTGGACCTCTCTGCCGCGTTCGACACGGTCGACCATTCCACCCTGGTCGATCGTCTCGAACACAGGCTAGGTATTGGGGGGTCTGCCCTAAACTGGTTCGCATCCTACTTGAGCGGCCGCTCCTTTTCGGTCAGTTTGGGTGGACACTCCTCCCCCACAGCTAGTCTACCGTATGGGGTCCCCCAAGGTTCCATCCTGGCCCCCATATTCTTCTCCATCTACATGCTCCCCCTGGCCGAAATCATCCAGAAACACAACATTTCATATCACTTTTATGCCGATGACTCCCAAATCTACCTTCCCCTCAACCCCTCTGACACAGCTAACCTAGACTCTCTTAAAAACTGTCTTAGGGACATAAAAAGCTGGATGGCCCTCAACTTCTTACAGCTAAATGAAAATAAAACAGAGATCATTTTGATTGGCCCCCACTCGTCCACCAAAACACTCTCCAACAACCTAGGACAACTCTCCACCCACCTCAAACCCCACGTCAAGAGCCTGGGTGTAATCTTTGACCCAGAGCTCAAATTCGACCGGCAGGTAAATGCCGTAGTCAAGTCATGCTTCTTCCAACTCCGCAACATCAGTCAAATAAAACCAATCCTTTCACCCGTCGACCTGGTAACAGTAGTCAATGCATTCATCACATCACGCCTTGACTACTGCAATGCCCTCTACACCGGCATCAGTCAGGCAGCCATGTCCCGCCTCAAAATGGTCCAGCACTCTGCAGCTAGGTTCCTTACCGGCACCAGAAAGAGAGAGCACATCACACCAGTCCTAGCCTCCCTACACTGGCTCCCAGTCCCACTTAGAATAGATTTCAAAATCCTCCTCCTCACCTTCAAGGCACTATCGGGTGCAGCACCCCTATACATCACCGAGCTCATCACCCCCTACGCAGCACCCAGGTCACTAAGATCCTCCAACCAGGCTCGGCTGGTCCCCCCCCCCCCCACCCCCCGCACCAGACTAAAAAAGAGAGGCGATCGCTCCTTCAAGGCCGTAGCCCCCAAACTATGGAACCAGCTTCCCCTGGAGATTCGATCTGCCCCTACGCTGGAGACATTTAAGGCCCGTTTAAAAACCCACTTTTATTCCCTAGCCTTCGATTAATCCTGATTCTCCCACACCCTAACCCACACACTCCCATGCAATTTGATCCTGCCCCCTCCCTCTTGTATCTCTTCTTGTGTTCCTCTGTCCCTGGTGTGCTATACTGTACTTTGTGCTCCCCTTTCCGCTTGTCCATATTTCTTTTATGTACTGTCCTGTCCTGTTGTGCCTTTTTGTATTTGTGTATTTTATAGGACATTGATTTTATGCTTTGACTGTACTGTACAGCACTTTGGTTGGCTCTCGAGCTTTTAAATGTGCTCTATAAATAAATTACTTGACTTGGTTCCTTCATCTAATAGTTTAGAATAATAATAATAATAATAATAATAATAATAATAATAATAATAATAATAATAATAATAATAATAATAATAATAATAATAATAATAATAATAATAATAATAATAATAATGGATTGGATTTATATAGCGCTCTTCTCTGACTGACTGTTGCTCTGACTCAGAGCGCTTCACAGAGTCCATTATTCGTTCATACACAGTCATACCGGTGGTGGTAAGCTACAATTGCAGCCAGAGCTGCCCTGAGGCAGACTCACGGAAGCGTGGCGAATAATCAACGCCTACGGCCCCTCCGACCACCACCAACATTCATTCACATGCATACACATTCATACGAGGCAAGTAGGTTAAGTGTCTTGCCCAAGGACACAACGGCAATGGGATGGACATGGGCTTGAGCGGGATTCGAACCACCAACCCTTCGATCATTGGACGCCCCGCTCTACCCCTGAGCCACGCCGCCCCACAACACCTTGCATGGGGTGGTTAGGTGGCATAGCGGAGATTGCGTTCGTCACCAACCCCGGAGCTGTGAGCTGGATTCGCCTGTTCGAATCCAGCTCACAGCTCCGGGGTTGTCACCAGCTTGGCTGGCCGTTCACACTAATACAATTGGCTGTATTAGAGGGTGGGAGAAGCTGGCGGGGTGGGTCCGGGTCGTTGTAAACAGCGACTCCTACAGTTCGGTCGGGGCGCCTGCTAATCGCGGATAGGACCTGAGTGGGATAGTATGATCCTTCCACACGCTACGCCCTCTCAGGGAGGATCCGCGCTGCCAGGTGAAAAGAAGCGGTTGATTGGCTGGACGTGTGTCGGAGGAAGCACGTGATAGCCTCCACTCTCCCAGATGATCTGACTGTGGGGGGTAAGTGCGCAGCGACCAGGAAGGGGACTGGGAATTGGCATACGACTAACATTGGGATGGGAGAAAATCGGAGGAAAAATGGAGGGGGAAAAAGATCAATAAAAAAAAACAGGGTTCGTACGGGTGCTGGAAATCCTTGAAAATGCTTGTATTTCAATGTGCTGTTTTCAAGGTTTTAAATGTGCTTGCATTGTGTATAAAGTGCTGGAAAGTTATTGAAATTGTAATTGCACTTTATACTTTCATAATAAATCGCTATCTGACTGAATAGTTTGGTTTTTAGATAAAGAAATAAAATAAGTCGGAGCGACTCGAGCAAGCCTAATTGCATTCGCCTTTCACGCAAAATGAAATGTGGCTGGACTCGACCTGTAGTGTTTTTTTTTTTACCTATGTCATCTGAGAACAGCGTGTGTGTGTGTGGCCTACATGCTGGGAGGCTGTCGTTTTAATGAGCTCTGGCTTGGAGATATAAAATATAATTCATGGTTAAAAAGAGGACATCCCAGAGTAGCCGTGTGCAAAATATGCAGAAAGGACTTGCAGATTTTTACCATGGGGGAGAGTGCACTTTCGAGCCACATGAAAGGTGAGCCAATGAGCCATGGGTGTTATTAACGTGTCTCGGCCTGGCTCGCCAGGTACTACTAAGTTCGAGACTACAAGTGCTCCACACCTGTCTCCGTAAATGTTCGTTATAAAAATACCACTTCAATAATCGAAATAGTCAAGTAACAGGCAGAATACACTATTGGAATTACAAACTCGTGTTTACCGGACTCTGTTTTTCACCGCAATGTTTTGAAATAGGCAGCATGTAGCCTAGCCTAACGTTAGCTAATTCCCTTCCATGTATTTCAAAACACGAAAACTTGTGTATTGAAATGGTATTTAATTTTTATAACGGAACATTTACGGAGACTGGTGTGGAACTGGTGTGGGGCACTTGTAGTCTGGAACGCAGTAACGTACTGTATATGTGTATGTCATGTATGTCATAAATGTTATGATGAATTGAAAATGGGGGACCCTGATGTAAACAAGACGAAAGTATTTCTCTGGTCTGCATCCCCTTAACAATTGTGTGTATTGAGCCGTAGTGTACTGTACGTTTTCAATCAATCAATCAAACGTGACGAGCCAGGCCAATTTTAGCATGTTAATTTATGGAATATGCAATCTAACAGCTAACGTGAACTTTACAGTAAATTACATGGATAATAATGTTAAGGTAGTTAGTTAATTCCTGTAGGTACTAGGTAGGCCATCATTAGGCTCTAAAATCCATAGGCAGTAGCCTTAGCCTATAAATGAAAATGAAATATAAATGTTTTATACATACCGGTACATACATAAGGCTCAAGGAGCTGATTGACTGCCTACCTCAAAGTCTGTTCTCTTATTTTGCAAATTTTCAGTAAATATTTGATTGAAATTGAAGTTTTATCTGGTGATTATTTGAGTGATTGTTTACCTACAGGAATGAACTAACTACCTTAACATTATTATCCATGTAATTTACTGTAAAGTTCACGTTAGCTGTTAGATTGCATATTCCATAAATTAACATGCTAAAATTGGCCTGGCTCGTCACGTTTGATTGATTGATTGAAAACTTTATTAACAGATTGCAGAATGGGTACAATACAGTACGGCTCAATACACACAATTGTTAAGGGAATGCAGACCAGAGAAATACTTTTGTCTTGTTTACATCAGGGTCCCCCATGTTCAATTCATCATGACATTTATGACATACACAACGACATACAGATATACAGTACGTTACTGCATAACACATCGGCTCAGCCAGGTTATATATGATGCCAAGTCTACATCATTTTGGTTGTTTATAGCACAATAACATCTGATTTAATGTGATGGAAGAAGTGAAATAATCATTTTGAGTAAATATTTAATTTACCACAGCCGCATAAGATGCTGGAAAATCTTGAAAATGCACCTTGAAAATGCTTGAAAAGTGCTTGCATTTTGCCTTGGAAAAGGTGTACAAACCCTGAAAAAAAAAGAAGTTACCTTGCATAACTTTGATGGACCCTTATAGTCTGCAGTGAAGTAATTGTCTAATGTGCTATTTGTGCTATATTTTCACATTGCCAGTGTTTGTCAGTATTGGTAAATTCGCAGTAATAGGAGCTTTGCCAGTTTGTCAGAAAACAAATGAAAACATATACATGTAAAACCTTCCTGCAATGTTTGAGCGAAGCTGTTTTTATTTTATTTATTTATTTATTTATTTATTTATTTATTTATTTATTTATTTATTTATTTATTTATTTATTTATTTATTTATTTATTTATTTATTTATTTATTTATTTATTTATTTATTTATTTATTTAAATAGATTTCCTTTATACTAAGGTTATTGTGAAATTGAATATGAACTAAACAACAACAACAAAATATTGTAAAGTCCAAGTGTTCTTTGTATTTTTTTTTTCTAGGGTCTTCTCTCAGTTACAGAGGAGCTTCATTATCTCAGTTTTGAGGCTCATTTTACTGTGCAAGGCATCACCATCGATCTGGAGGTTAGTCATCACAGGAACAAAATTCTACTGCACACACGTCACATCATCACCATGTACTCTGTGTACAAGCACAGGCACGTTCACGTCAGGGTTGAGGTTCTGTGTACAAGCACAGGCATGTTCACGTCAGGGTTGAGGTTATGTGTACAAGCACAGGCATGTTCACGTCAGGGTTGAGGTTCTGTGTACAAGCACAGGCATGTTCACATCAGGATTGAGGTTCTGTGTACAAGCACAGGCATGTTCACGTCGGGGTTGAGGTTCTGTGTACAAGCACAGGCATGTTCACGTCAGGGTTGAGGTTCTGTGTACAAGCACAGGCATGTTCACGGCAGGGTTGAGGTTCTGTGTACAAGCACAGGCATGTTCACGTCAGATTCATGTTCAATTCAATCCATTCAGGAAGTGGATTATCTCCACATTCAAATATGGAGGGGAAAAAAAGAATTGCATGAGAAGGTCAGAATATGTAACCTATAAATAAATCATTCAAAACAAATGTTCTATATCAGCAAATGAACAGCGGTTTTCGTTGACATTTTGAAGTTATGAGTAAAGGACTCAAACCCTGGTACAGATACAACAGCATAGGATAACTGCTTATCAGGTTGAATAATTGCTTATTAGGGCACTTTAATACAATATAGACGTCATGACCTTTTGACAGACAGGTGCTACTGACCGGGGTCCACTGACAGCCTCTGTAAAACAGCGGATCATCCCTGCTAGTTGTACTATTTTTTTTCTACAATAAACCTTCAATTGCATGTCAGTCCGCAGAAATGTCCTTCCTTTTGATTAAAGGTGCTATAGATCAGTGGTTCTCAACTGGTCTAGCCTCGGGACCCAACATTTTCCTTAGTCATTAAGTCGCGACCCAAAATTTTTAACCACTATGATTTATGTAAAAAAAAAATATTTGCAGTAATACGCAATCTTTCAAAACATGAAATAAACACAAAAAAGTGCAACAAAAGTGCAACTATTGCTAAAAACCCAATGAAATAAAAGAATAATACATAATATATGCTTCTTAGCAGATTTCTTAGCTTAACATAACAGACCTAAGTTTGGGGGAACTAATGGGATAACTGGGGTTGCAACAAAAGTGCAACTAGGGCTAAAAACCCAATGAAATTAAATAATAATAATAAATAATTATGCTTCTTAGCAGACTTCTTAGCTTAACATAACAGACCTAAGTTTGGGGGAACTAATGGGATAACTGGGATTGCAATAAAAGTGCAACTAGGGCTAAAAACCCAATGAAATAAAATAATAATAAATAAAATGCTTCTTAGCAGATTTCTTAGCTTAACATAACAGACCTACGTTTGGGGGAACTAATTGGATAACTGGGGTTGCCACAAAAGTGCAACTAGGGCTAAAAACCCAATGAAATTAAATAATAATAATAAATAATTATGCTTCTTAGCAGACTTCTTAGCTTAACATAACAGACCTAAGTTTGGGGGAACTAATGGGATAACTGGAATTGCAATAAAAGTGCAACTAGGGCTAAAAACCCAATGAAATAAAATAATAATAAATAAAATGCTTCTTAGCAGATTTCTTATCTTAACATAACAGACCTACGTTTGGGGGAACTAATGGGATAACTGGGGTTGCAACAAAAGTGCAACTAAGGGCTAAAAACACAATGAAATAAAATAATAATAATAAATAATATATCCTTCTTAGCAGACTTCTTAGCTTAACATGCAGGGAACGAATGGAATAACTGGGGATGATGTTTGCTCCTGACAAGAGTCTCAAAGTCTGGGGTGATGGTAGACAAAGCAACTCTGAGGTCATGCTCAATGTCCAATCTGTTCCTCCGCTTTGTCTTCAGCTGGACCAGAGCTGAGAAGCCACTTTCACAAAGATAGGTAGTGAAAAAAAGTAAAAAAAAAAAATTTTTTTTTTTTTTTTTTTTTTTTACACACATCCGCGACCCACTCAAAATGGCCCCGCGACCCACTTTTGGGTCGCGACCCACCAGTTGAGAAACACTGAGATAACATTCAGCCACTAGATGTTGCACTAGAGCACCAGCATGTTATTTATCAAATCAGGATACATACAAACATAAATTTTGGACCCGGAAAGATTTTTTAAATCAATAGCCTTTTGGGGGGAAAGCAATGTAGTTGCATTATAATTGTAATTGTAATTTTTTATTTTTTTTTAAAGGGTTACTCTACATAAAAAAGTAATAGGTTTTCATTATCAGTCGGAGAAAAGCGACAACAGTCATTGTAACATTGTGCTGCGTCATTGTCTTGCTGAGTCATTGTCTTGCTCAGTAATTTTTGTATATCGTTATGTGTGTACATGTGTGTTTTTTCAGACGTTCTCCCTTCCAATAGTGGTAATCTCCAATGTCTGCCAGCTGCCGGCTGGTTGGGCCTCTGTCATGTGGTTCAACCTCCTCACCGATGACCAGAGGGTGAGTAAACCCACTTCGTCTTGCACTCAGCAGAATCAGTGCACATTTGGATACTCCATACTCAACATACTTTGTAGATAGTCTCATGTGGAATTGTGTTTAAAACATGGGGGTGACACAAATAGAATTTTAGAAAATTATGCCAATGATGTGTGTTGCTCCTCCATTCTCTCTATTTTGCTCTCTCTTTCTCTCTCTCTCTTTCTCTCTCTCTCTCTTCTCCATCACTCAATTAAAAAAAAAACTGGCTGCGGTGCAAAATATGCTGTTTTAATTTGTATTGTTATTTTCTCACCCCCCCCTTTCCCCCATTTCCTCTTTATCCCACTCCATCGGTAGAACTTGGCGTTCTTTTGTAACCCACCTCACGTTAGCTGGAGCCAGCTTTCAGAGGTCCTCAGCTGGCAGTTCTCCACCTTCGTTGGAAGGGGCCTCAACAGAGAGCAGCTCACCATGCTGGGAGAAAAACTCTTAGGTATGATGGACCGCTGGTTTTAAAATGTTGGGTCACAACCCGCTGGTGGATCCCGACAAGGAGGGCAGGGGGTTGTGGACCCCCAAGGAAGACTAGCAGTCACTAAGGCCTCAGCTAACGAGGATCCTAATGGAACATAAAACACACGAGGGGGAAGAAAACAAGCTGAAAGGGTGTTGAAGGTCGTAAAAGGTCACTTCTTTATCCGAAAGTGGCAGACAATTTGTGAACAAGCTTCAGTTTAGTACTTATGTAATATATAGTCATGAGATTAACTCAAGACAAAGAGCAGTTGATCTGAACAAGCTGAGTTTGAGACTATCATCACGGCGCTGATTACCATGTGAACACTGACAGGAAACTGCTGCCGGCTTCAAAATAGGTCTGTTAGAAGTATCTGCATGATTGGTTATCGTTCATATACCTAATGCGGTTACTTACCAGGCTGTCATATCCAATCCCTCATATTATTCCCCCCAAATAATTATCCAAGTAGTAATTCAAGTAAATCACCAGTGTTGGAGATGGTGAGAGGAATATGATTGGTTTATTGTACATAATATACTCTCCTCTATCTTTCCTCTCCCCACTATGTTAGAATCTCTTATCACTCCATTCATGAATTCTACTCTAAATGAATTAATTCATGAATACTACTCTAAATGAATTAATGCATGTAAAAAGGGTGTGGGATGGTATGATTGACTTCTCCATTTGTAATTTACTTTGTTTTGTTTTCTCGGTCCCAACAAAAAAAGAAAAGCTTCAAATAACTTTTTGTTAGCCTCTGCTAGTTATTTATCGCGTATACCATATATTATTTCTGGGAAGTCAAGCCATTTATTCATATTAATTATTAAATTGATTCTGTTATGTATGGTCTTTACCTCACTGCAGGTCAGCGGGCGTGTCACAGTGACTGTCAGGTATCCTGGTCCAAGTTTTCTAAGGTAAGCTGAGCACACAGGACCTTCATACAGTAGTGCAGTACATGGTCATGTCTCTCTAAGGTAAGCTGAGCACACAGGACCTTCATACAGTAGTGCAGTGCATGGTCATGTCTCTCTAAGGTAAGCTGAGCACACAGGACCTTCATACAGTAGTGCAGTGCATGGTCATGTCTCTCTAAGGTAAGCTGAGCACACAGGACCTTCATACAGTAGTGCAGTGCATGGTCATGTCTCTCTAAGGTAAGCTGAGCACACAGGACCTTCATACAGTAGTGCAGTGCATGGTCATGTCTCTCTAAGGTAAGCTGAGCACACAGGACCTTCATACAGTAGTGCAGTGCATGGTCATGTCTCTCTAAGGCAGGGGTGGGCAATTATTTTTCCCAGGGGGCCGAATGAGCAACTGAAAATATGTTGGAGGGCCGGGCACCACACCATTTATGAAAACGTTAGTATTCTTTAGTTTTTATTTCTCTACTGTTTTCTTTCTCTGGCCTACTAAAAGTGAAGCCAACACAATGTTGTGGGTCTGGGAACCACAACAAGGGTGTATAATTGTATGTTATTGTCTTTTTCTTTATTGTTTGTTATTTTCTTTTCTAAATATCTCAATGCATACAGTGACAATATATGCTTTAGAACAACTTGACATACTCATAAGTAATACTAATAAGATTTTGCAACCATTATGTCGGATTTGATAATAAACTCATGGAATGTCAAAGGCTTGGGTAATCCCATTATAAGGGCAAAAAAATTATCTGTTCTAAAAGATAAGATGGTACATATAGCCTTCCTGCAAGAAACATTCTTATCAGAAATTGAACATTTAAAGCTACAAAAGGATTGGGTGGGACAAGTGTATTTTTCTTCATACAAAAGTCACAGTAGGGGAACTGCTATTCTAATCAATAGAAACACGCCATTTAAATTAGAGAAAAAAATCACTGACCCAAATGGGCGATATGTTTTGATTTCAGGTTCTATTAATGGAATATCTACCACTTTCCTTAATATCTACGCTCCTAACACAGATGACCCTGCATTTATGTCAGATATGGTATTGCTTTTCAACGAAAACTGCAAAGGATTTGGGGTCATAGGCGGAGACTTTAACTGTGCACTGAATCAGAAGATGGACAAGACCACACAGTCTAAAAGTAACAAACCAAAGTCCATAAAAGTACTCAAAGGTTTATGCAAAGAAAGTGGCCTAGTTGATGTGTGGCGGGAACTAAATCCAAAGGTTAAAGACTACACTTACTATTCAAGTTCAAGTTTCAAGTTTCAAGTTTCTTTAATAGTTGTCATACAGAAGTACAGAATACTTTTGTACAAAATGCTTCTTACTGTTGCGCTCCAGAGACTGTGCAAGACAAGATAAGTATGAAATAAAAACATAGTAAAATTAGAAGTAAAAAAAAAGGTCACAGTGTTCAGTTTAGACATATGTACAATGTTCGATGCAGAATAGACGTAGTTACCATACAATATACAATACTGTGCAGTGTACTAATATACAATACTATATAGTGCAAGGCAGAAATGGAGAAATGGGACGAGGTGCAATTTAGGTACAATTCACAGTAGGTGTACGAGTTGTAGTGCAAATCCTTTATCAATAAATATAAAGTGTAAGTGTGTTTGTGTGATCTAAAGTGTGGAGAGTGGGTGCTGCAGTGTGTTGTTTGTTTGAGTGAGTGTGTGCGTGTGGGTGTGTGTGCTGTGTGCATTTGATGGTTGTTGCATAGTGATTATTGTTCGTTTAGCGATTATTGTTCGTTTAGCAGCCTGATGGCCTGGGGATAGAAGCTTCTTCTGAGTCTTTCTGTGCTCGCCTTAAGACTCCGGTATCGCTTGCCTGACCGCAGCAGTTCAAAGAGGCAGTTGTTCGGGTGGCTCGAGTCCTTAATAATTCTCTTAGCCTTCCCCTTGCACCGCTTGTAGTAAATGTTCTGGAGGGTGGGAAGCCCCCCTCCAATTGTGCGTTCGGCTGAACGTGTCACTCTTTGTAGTCTGCTACGGTCTTGTGCAGTGCTATTCCCAAACCAGGAGGTGATGTTGCCGGTCAGGATGCTCTCTATTGTACATGAGTAGAAGTTCCTAAGGATCTTCTGACTGACTTGGAACTTCCTTAGGCGCCTGAGGAAGTAGAGGCGTTGTCGTGCCTTCTTCACTACACTGTCAATGTGTGTGGTCCATGTCAAGTCCTCGGATATGTGGGCTCCGAGGTACTTGAAACTGTTCACTCTCTCAACCGGTGCCCCGTCGATGCTGAGGGGGCTGTAGTCCTTGACCCCCGACCTCCTGAAGTCCACAATCATCTCTTTTGTTTAGCTGACGTTCAGGGAGAGGCAGTTCTCCTGACACCACTGTGACAGGTTCTCTACCTCTTCAAACGCCAATGTCTCATATTCTAGGATTGATTACTTTTTGATCTACTCAAGACATCTTCACATGGTAAAAAACTGTTGTATCAATCCAATCACACTATCAGACCATGCGAGAATTGACTTGACCGTTCGTCTGGATGGAGAAAAGTTCACTCGTAGGCAATGGAGATTCAATACCTCATTGCTGAGGGATGAAACATTTAGATCAAAAATGAAGGTATGGATTAAAAATTACATAGATGAAAACAATGATCCTAGCATGGACCCAAACATAATCTGGGAAGCTGCAAAAGCCACTTTAAGAGGACATATTATCTCATACACATCATTTAGTAAAAGGGAAGAAATCGCACACACAAAAGAACTAGAAAAAGAAATTGAAAGATGCGAAGCCCTCCATAAAGTTGCAGCAACAGAAGACAACTGGAAACATTTAGTAACTGCCAGAGCCAAATTAAATATCAAGACTACAAATATAATCATGCAACAAATGAATCAGGTTAGACAAAAACACTATGAATTTGGCAACAAACCCAGTAAACTATTAGCCCATCAACTAAAAAAAGAACAAGCCGAAAGAACTATAAACGCAATTCGGTTCAAGGGCAACATCACACATCATCCAAAAGAAATCAATCAGGCATTCCAGGAGTATTACAATATACTATACAAATCTCAAAGTAATTACACACAGGAGGAACTGGATAGATTCTTAGAAGGTATCAAAATGCCAAAGCTCTCAGAATCAGATCAAGAGAGTCTTAATGCACCCTTTACCGAACAAGAAATACTAGCAACAATTAATTCAATGCCTATAGACAAAAGTCCAGGACCAGATGGCTTCCCGGCACAGCTATATAAGGAGTACTGGAATGACTTGAAACCCATTTTTATGGGAATGATTAACAACTTTGGACGCAACAAGGCACTTCCTCAAACAATGAGCTTGGCAAACATCACAGTACTGCATAAAAGTGGTAAGGATCCACTAGACTGTTCATCATACAGACCTATAAGTCTTTTAGATCATGATTATAAGACTATCACCAAAGCATTAGCGAAAAGACTTGAAAACATCACGCCGAAATTGGTAAACCCAGATCAGGCTGGATTTGTTAAGGGAAGATATGCTACCGATAACATCAGACGGTTATTAAATATAACCAATCATTTGAATCTAAAACAGAGGCCCTCTCTACTCCTATCTCTGGATGCAGAGAAGGCTTTTGACAGAGTCGAGTGGAACTTTCTTTTTAACGTGTTGCAAAAACTTAATATAGGGTCAAATTTTATCCAGTGGATTAAAGCAATTTATCAAACTCCAAAAGCAGCAGTTATTACTAATGGCAATACATCTGATCCGTTTCTCTTAATGAGAGGAACAAGACAGGGGTGCCCAATGTCAAGTTCATTATTCGCAATAATAATAGAAATTTTGGCTGCATCTGTACGAGACAACATTAACATAAAAGGAGTGTATATCGATAAGGTTGAACACAAAATATCTTTATATGCTGACGACATTGTTCTATACATTGAGCAACCAGAAAACTCCTTATTACATCTGTATAACACAATCGAACAATTTGGAAAGTACTCAGGATACAAGATAAATTATAATAAATCTAATGCATGTCTCCTACATATGAAACCAACAAAAGAAATGCAGAAATCCTATCCATTTCGATGGTCACCAGGAGGCTTCAAATACTTGGGAGTACACTTTACACCGCAATTAAATGATTTATTTGAAAAAAATTACACTCCTCTTACAATTGAAATTAACACAGATCTAGGTAGATGGGACAAACTACCCCTATCCCTTCTAGGAAGGATAAACGTCATCAGGATGAATATCCTTCCGAGATTGAACTTTCTCTTTCAAAATGTACCCTGCTACCTATCTATAACATATTTTAACATATTGAATAAACGTATCTCAAAATTTATTTGGTCCAATAAAAAACCAAGGATTAAATTACTGACTCTTATGAAACCTGAGTCCATGGGTGGTCTAGGTCTTCCCAATCTCCAACACTACTACTGGTCAGCCCAACTTCGAACTATAGTATCATGGTCATTGGGAGGACCAGACTCACACTGGATACAGATAGAAGCGGGACAGGTTGATCCTTTACCTCTAAACTCTCTTTTTTTTATAAAGAATTTTGACAAAATAGAAAATATAAAGCAATATTTCACGGTTGTGAATACCCTATCTGCATGGAAAGATTGCTCGAAAAAGTTTGGCATAACTAAATGCATCTCTGTTTATTCACCTATTCATCAAAACCCTGACCTAAAAAAATATTTTCATTCAACTGATATAAACAAGTGGAGACACTTGGGGGTAACTCAACTTAAAGACCTTTTTCATAAAAACAGGAAATTAAAAGCATTTCAGGAGCTAAGAGAAGAATACAACATTCCTAACTCAGACTTCTTAAAATATATGCAAATGCAAAGCACTTTAAGTTCACTTACTAAAGAAAACAAGTTAAGCTTTGAAATGACAGAATTGGAAGAAAAACGAACTACCTCATCCACAATTAAAGGTAAAATCAGTGAACTATATGAAATTCTAACTAATGAATGCCAAACAGTCTTCCCAGCTCTATTAAGATGCTGGGAGACGGACCTGGCAACGAAATTTGAAGAAAACAATTGGCAAGATATCTGTGATCGAACTTTCTTTCCCTTTACAAGCAATAAGATCAAAGAAAGTAATTTCAAATGTATTCATAAATTCTACCTTACTCCTGTAAAAATGCACAAAATCTCGAAAGAAAACTCACCAAATTGCCCAAGATGTAAAATTAAAGAAGGAACATTTCTGCATATGTTCTGGCAATGTAGCAAATTGAAGCATTTCTGGAACAAGATCCACTTATTTACTAAATCTGTCATGGAGTTGGAATTTGAGTTATCACCATGTGTCTATCTATTAAATAATATAACAAACTGCCACTTAGACCAAAAGAAATGCAGACTGTTGGTATACATAACATATTTTGCAAAGAAATGTATACTTCTTCTATGGAAAAATGAAATCGCACCAACATTCAATATGTTCATAGAACAAATATCTCAGTTTCTTCCCTTAGAAAAGATAACGCTTGAAAAGCACAACCAGGGTCACTTATTTCAAGAACTCTGGAATCCACTCTATACTCAACTGGAAACTCATAATGTAGTCCTATAAATGTGTCATATCTAAATAACAGACGTGGAGTTTTAGCAGATTAGATTAGCTGATCTGTTGAGGCTCTTTGTCTGCGTATAAGTGCCTGGTTGCCTGCGCATGGCTGTCAAACCCTGCCCCCACGGGGTCGGGTCTGGGAAAGGGAGCTGAACACGCAGCGGCCCGGACCCTTCTCTGTCGGAGTAGCTATCGATAAGCAGGTGTGAGCAACTGGGTGCTATAAAATGTCACTGTTTACAATACCGACATTTGCACTTTTATTCCTTATTCCTTATTTACTTATGATTTACCTACTGTCCCTTTATTTTATTTTATTTTACTTTATTTTTATTATTATTATTATTATTTTCTTTTTTTTGTTGTCTAATTGTTTATTTATGTGTATGTGGGCAAGTGTATGTGTGTCTGTGTGTGAGTGTGTGTGTGTATGCCTGTATGCGCGTGTATGCGCGTGTACGTGTGTGTATGTCCCAGTGTGTGAGTGTGAGTGAGAGATGGGAGAATGGATTGAGTGGGGAGCACAAGGAAAATTGTTAAAAATTGTTCATGAGAGTGACACTGAACATTCTGTAGATCTGTCGATTGAATGTGAAACCTCATGAAAAATAAAAAGATTTAAAACGGAGGGCCAGGCCAAAATTCCAAACTCAATTATGCATAATATACATTTTATTTCTATATAAAAAGCAGTAAATGGCATTGTTTTGACCCCTGGTAAGAGTGTATGTTATTATTTGGCAATTAAAAGGTGAGGTTAGCTTTCAAAAATATAATTTATTCAAATAGAATTTATTTCCAAAATGATAAACAAAATGTGAAACATTAATAACAACGGGCATTTTGAGTTTCATATACTATTGAAACAAGGATTTTCTTAGCTTTCTAAAGACATCACATCATCTTATAGCAAAAATAAACAAGACATGTCACTGAACTGTGTAAAGAAAAGTGTCCCAGTTTTGTAGCCTTTTTTACTTTACATGCCTATATTAAACATTTAATGTTTTCAGAATTGTGCAAAAAAAAGATATCAAGTGTCCCATTTCACTTGTTATATTTCCACATTTTAGTGTTCTTCAGTTCTTTTTTTTTCATTCAGTGTGAGAAATCCAGTCTCTGTTGAGCTTTAACAAGTCCATCAAAGTCAGGTTGCATGTCTGGGGTGGAGATGCGAAGCACAGCTGCCAGATGTTCATCAGTGAGAGAGGATATGTACCTGGACTTGGTAAACATCATGACTGAGAATGTCTGTTCACATATGTAGGTGGATCCAAAGAGAACCAACATCTTCTGAGCATGTCTCCTCATGTTTGGAAAGTTCTCCTCCTTGAGAGCAGAGTAGAACTCTAGCAGTGATGCTGACTTAAAGTGCTCTTTCAGTAGTGAATCAGACTGCAGGTCAATGAGTTCAAGCTGAACAACTATCAACACTGCAGGTAAAGGGAGAGGAAACCAGCTGCATTTCATCCTCAACCTTTTTGAAATCTTGAAAACGCTTTGAAAATGTATCATGCAGTGCTCCCAACATGGATTAGTACCTGTGCCGGTGATCAGCTGATGGTTTGACTTCTTTCAGGGTTTTCATGTGTTTGAGATTGTTGCTGCCTAGTTGCCTTGAAATTAATTGCAACTTTGTCATGAAGGCTTTCACATGGCTATGCATTTCATGAGCAAAAATGCCCTTGCCCTGCAGTTGTGCGTTCAGTAGGGATGTGTAGTCTACCGTTCACATTTGAACCGATACGGTACCGGTACCTGTGAATCGATACCGGTACCCAACGGTACCTTTTTTCTGTACTTTAGTCTCTAAAAATGTAATCTACCTACCTCAGTTGTGAAAAAAAATCCAAACTTCAAATAACCACACTTTCGACCGTTTTCGGCTTGCCCCGACTGCTTTGTTGTTGAATCAAGTCAAATCCTAGGTAAGCGTATATTGTGCGTGTGAACGTTGACATGAAAAGAAAAAAAAAAAAAAAAAAGAAAAAAAAATGTATTATCATGTAATCTTTCGCGGGCCGGTCAGAATCATCCCGCGGGCCGTACAATGCCCAGGTCTGCTCTAAGGTAAGCTGAGCACACAGGACCTTCATACAGTAGTGCAGTGCATGGTCATGTCTCAAACATGAAGTCTGTTATGGGCACTCACACGCTCCTCCTTATGGCTCCTTGTGGCTCTTACAATACAGTGCCGACTTGCACAGAATACATGGAAAACGAAGAAAAGACTAAACTTAAGCAAAGCACAATCCTGATTTTGGTCAAATAAAATCAGGATTGATAAAATAACTAATAAGCCATTTATTAATAATGGTGAATTAACCCCCCTTGGCAAGTTTTTAATCTGTCATCATTCAGTTATTTTGTGAGATGTGTGAATTATATGCTGTTCGCCACCCCTTGTACATTTGCACAAGACATACATGGACAGAACTCCATCTCCAGGTGGAATGCACCACGCACTTCCCCAGATTATAATAGTGTGTCCTTGTTCCTAGGAGAATATCCCAGGGAAGGCTTTCAGTTTCTGGACGTGGCTAGAATCTATCCTGGAGCTTATCAAGAAGCACCTACTGCCTGTCTGGAATGATAAGTAAGTTATCCCACTCATGCCCTACGTCTAGGGCTGGGCGATATGGGAGATATCAAGATAATCACAAGGATTATTTATTAATATCAAATCGATATATACTGTATATATTATGATATCAGCTCATGTATCTGAAATCACAGGTTATGTAATCCAGTTGATGTTAATCTCATTCAACTGCTTGGTAATGTAAAATATGACATACATCCAAAGCTTTTCACATGACATTCTCTCAAATATTTCAGATCCACATTTTGCAAATGTGTGTTATATAGTGATATAGTAGACAACAGAGTACAGCAACTTGCAATGGGCCTGGTCTACAAGATACACTACACGACCAAGGTACCCATGTACATGTCAAAATACTTCCCAAAGGTCAGTGAATACCACGATCACAACACCAGAGGGAGCTCCACAAATCATGTAAAACCCAGATTCGGCTCAAACAAGGGACTAAACACGTTTCGCAATTATGCCACAACAATGTGGAACGCCCTACCCAAAGCTGTAAAGGAATGTAAATCACTACCCACCTTCAAAAACGCTCTCAAAGAACACCTACGGGAGACTGCAATTCAAAACTGGCCCCTACAAATGTCCTAACCCAGTTGTACAATAAAGACCAAGCATGGCTTTGTCAGTATTCCAATGTACAGCCCCACCCAACCCCACCCCACCTACCCAACCTCCTCCAATGTACAGTTTCCATGTCAAATGTATGTCAGTATTCCAATGTACAGTGTGTCCCCCCCCTACCCAACCCCCCCCCCCCCACCTCCAATGTACAGCCCCACCCCACCTACCCAACCTCCCCCAATGCACAGTTTCTATGTCAAATGTATATACTCTTCTTCTGGATTTTTTTAGTATCACAAATAGTACTGTATTTGAAAATCTGGTATGTCATAAATGTATAGATGTAGCAGTACTGTCTATCTGTATGTCATGTGTGTCATATGATGAATTGAAAATGGGGGACCCTGATGGAAACAAGACGAAAGTCTTTCTCAGGTCTGCATCCTCTTAACAATTGTATGTATTGAGCTGTACTGTACTGTACCCATTCTGCAATCTGTTAATAAACTTTTCAATCAATCAATCAATCAATCAATCAATCAATACTTTTATATTCAATGTGAAGGGGGCCTCTAAAGGAAATTACCAGATGCTCTAATCACAAATACATTTAGAAGATTGTTGTGAAAACGTTCAGCACCTTGATATTGACATTTAATTGGTTCAAGATATGTTCATGCTTATGGTCAAGGTATCTTGTGGTGAGAGTCTACTTTACTACTGCTACTGCTCAATTTGTGAATGCATAAGGTATATCCTGGCTATGATCTAGCAAATAGATTCCAGGGCAAGTCCAATGAATGTTTATGAAATGGAACAACTTGAACCTATGATGTCACAGGGATGCAAAGTCAGACAAGAAACACAACCCAATTTGACATCTTGATGACATCACAGGTTTGACTGAAACTTAGTTCTCTGGTTCTGGCTTTGGGACAAAGCTGTTCCAAGTTCACAAATATTGTATTGGACTGTCTTAGACCATTGCAATACTATATACAATTAAATTGAGTAGTATTGCCCATATTCACACTGTGGCCATTTTGCTCTTATGTCAGGCTCAGGTTGGGATTTCTTTTCTTTCCATCTAAGAACAAAAGGGCCACCATGTGAATTATGGTCAATTCCCCTTCAAGGGAATTTTTTTAGCCAAAAGCCATATAAAAAAAGAAATACAGCACTACTGTCTCTCTACTCATGACAGCTACATCATGGGCTTTGTGAGTAAGGACATGGAGCGAGCCTTGCTGAAAGACCGAGCCCCAGGGACTTTCCTGCTGCGCTTCAGCGAGAGCCACCTGGGAGGGATCACATTCACCTGGGTGGAACAGGGTGACAATGGTGAGCAACACAAAGAGCACAGAATCAAATCAACTCAAATGTATTTGTAACGCCCGACAACACATGTTCTGTTCCGTTAGGGGCTCTGCTTGGCATCACACTGCACTCCCTCGCGTACGTGCACGCGTACTGAATAAAATTCCACAAAATATACCTTTAATACCAGTATTAGTCTGACCACACCCCTCATCAGCTTACCTTCATAAGCAGGTGTGTGGTCACCTGCTCTCCTTCTCGCTTTCACCACAAGGAAGTGCCTCGGTAGTACCCCACTTGACGTGTTGTTAGTTGAAAAGAGTTGTGACTGGTTTACATTGTGCTTAATCTTTTCTTCTCTCACATCTGTTGTACAAGAAAAGGTTGGGTCATAATGTATTCCGCGGAGAGTAGACCCGCTAGACCTACTCTTCACCACCGGTTCTCCATTCCCGCCTCCGTCGTGCGCCTCGGTGCTGGGCTGTTGCCACTCTCGTGGTTGCCGACCCAGCCCGGGAGACTGCCGGTGGATAGTTTTCCTCACCGAAGAGCCGAGGGTTCGGTGCCGTCGCTCCGGCGATGGCCTGATCTCGACTCTGGTTCCTCTGGTTCTGGGGAATCGCCCGTTGGTGAACGGGGGGTTGTTTTGGAGCCAGAGGATTTGCGACGCAAACTTTTCGCGTCGCAAGATGGTGGCGTGCAGACGCGAACGGCCTGGGTTTGGGGAGCTGCTGGAGACCAGCGAAGATGCGTCCGGCTCGGGATTTCCAATGGAGACTGAGGACTTCATGGACGAGGCGGACGGATTTTTGTATGAGGGCCCCGTGGAGGAGAGTATCCCTCCTCAGGAGACCCCGGAGGGGGGGGAAATGGCTCCATGGGGCGCCCTGTTCGAGGATGTCGAGGAACCACCTTGGCCTCATCGGCAGGATGCCCTACTGTCGGCCACATCGGATTGTGGCTCCTTGACCAGTCGCAGCCTGCTGTATGTGAGGGATGCGGGGTCGGTGGAGGAAGGTTCGCAGGGGGAACTGCGGGCCTTGTTTCCCGAGCTCATGGCGGTAGCCGCCACCGCAAACGGTGTGCCGCTGCCACTGCCATTGCCTGCACCTGTCCCTGATGACCTCATAGGCCATCCCTGGCAGCGTCCCCCAGTGAGAGGGGTGGACGTTGTCTACCCATTTTTCCCATCGATGGGGGCCTATGTTCGTCGGGGTCAGGCGGTGACCAACATCATGGGACTAACTCCTACCTACGTACCAGTTACGCGGGTAGCGGGGTTGGTCAAAGGTATGGGGGAGGGCGTGCCTCGGCTTGACAGTCCGATGGCCGCGCTCCTCTGTCCGGATATGGTGTGGGAACCACTATGCAAGCCGGTCCTCCAGGGGAAATCGGCTAGGCGATTGGCTTATTGGGGTGACCAGTCATTTATCGCTGGTACACAATCGCTGGCTGCGGCGTCTAACATCGCCCACCTGGCTAGATTTGTATCGGGGATAATGACGGGCGGCACGGATCTGACCGAGGTGAAATGCGATCAGATCACCCAGGCTGCGGGAGCTGTCCTGCACCTTTCCCAGGTGCTGGCCATAGCCATGGGGAAAGTGCGCGCCCTGGCCACCCTGGGCCAGCGTCACCTTTGGCTGGAGCAGGCCCGTGTGCCAGAGAAGAAGAGAGCTCCTCTTCTGACGGCCGCCCTCTCCGACGCTGGCCTGTTCGGGAAGGCCCTGCGGTTGATGACCTCAACATGCAGAGAGATGGCAGAGGAGAGGTCCGTTCTCCAACCCCATTTTCCGCCTCCCGTCCTTGCCGGTGGAGGCAGAAGGCTTCCGCGACGTCGAGCTGTCTCCGTCGCCGCTACCACTGCCTCCGCCGCCGCTGCTGGCCCTGCCAAGAGGGCCAGGGGACGAAACGGCGCTTCTGCCACCGCCGGCCCATCCCAGACCGGAGGAGACGGTAGGGAACGTCGTGTCCAGCAGACTGTAACCTACCGTCCCTCCGGGGCTCCCCGGGGTGGCAAGACTCAAGCGGCGCGAGGTGGCAGACGCCGTTAAGAGTGACTTTTTCCCCTCTGTGTCCCCTCTCCTACACCCTCCCCGGCCCCTCTATGGTTTTGTGCCTTGACACTATTTAGTTATTAAATAAAAAAGTTCCCCGATGGAGGGGGACTGTGTTTTGGCCGAACAAACTGTGTGTTTCTTCAAACAAATCATATGGTGGGGTTGTGTATATATGAATCTGCCCTTTTTTACATTGTGGGGTGAGTTGTGTTGTGTTACGAGGTTAAGCAAGGTCTGCAACGTACACTCGGTAATAGGTTCTATTTAGCTTGATGCTCCACATGCAGTTAGAACTGGTGTTATTCCATTGCTTTAACTAAGTATATGTGTTTTCACAATGCTGTGTTGTTTAGTTGCAGTAATACTCGTACACACACATTTCACGGCCTAGCCGTTTACTCTCGATCAGCGTTTTTTCCTATGTATGACATAGGCAACGGGTATAGGATTCACGCACAGGCGACTTGTGTTTTGTTGTAAAACCTTTTACACATTTTGTGGGTAGCGGGCATTGTATTAGCTTCGCTATGCTTTGCTTTCTACCGGAGGTTTTTCAAGATGGCTACGGTTGTTTTTCTGTGTGTAGGGATAAAGGGTGTGTTTTCGGGAGGGGGTGTCGAATAAACCCCTCCTTTCCCACTTGATTGGTTTAGGGGATTTTTGATCTCTTCTGCTGAGCCGGTCAGGGCCAAGCCAGTGCTTGGCAGGGGGGGGGGGGGGGGGGGGAGGGGTATTCTACCGACTCCTGTTACATGACAGGATCCGGTAGGTTTTCCCCGCCCGTTGTAGCGTTGTTGCTATGGCGACGCCTTCCATGAGCTGGTGTCTTAAAGATGTCGAGGTTGGGCGCAGGGCTCACAGTCCTGCTGCGCCCGGTTTATGTGTCAAACTTGAGTCAATTGGTCACGTGTCTCACAGTTTACATATCTTTTTCTTGGCCATAGTCTCATGTGGGAAGGTGTTTCTGGGAGGGTCTGGTCTTACACTCTGATTAAAAAGAGTGACTGGATTGAAATCATGTGAAAAACAGGGTTTTTACTCCCAGCTGTGCAGTTGGGTCATACGGGTGATGCCTTTTCTTTATTTTTATAAAGAGTTGAATGTGTCTTTGATGGATTGGAAATGAGGGTCCCTGATGGAAACAAGACTAACGTCTTTCTCAGGTCTGCCTCCCCTTAACCTATTGTGTGTATTGCCGTACTGGGTTGTACCCTTTCTGCAGTCTGTTGGGTAAATTTTTTCATTCATTCATTCATGGAGTTGATTGCATCTCGCCCCTCTTGTCGTTTCCCTGGGCGTCTTGGGGATTCGATATGGTGGTCTAAACGGCCTATTGTTGATGTGGGTATGTCCAAACGCACACATAGTGCTAGCTCAGGATGTACTTTTTGGGCCATTGGCTGACTGGCGCGCCTTGATTGCTTGGGTGAAACAGCGTTTTTATGGAGCAATTGGGATGGGGGTTTTTCCTCTTCCGACACCCTGTGTGGTTGTCGATGGGTTCCCGTTCATGTCAGGGGATGATGACGGAATGGGTCTGGACATATGGGGAAGGGTCTCACGGCCTAGGGGTGGGCCACCGGGCGCGGTTCATACCGACACGTCTGGGTGGCGCCTTCTTTTTATGTTGGGATCAACACGCATATCTGCCCCTTCTCCTGGGGTTGGCAGGTCGGCGTGATTAGGGCACGGGACTGGTTCTGGTCGCGCTGGTCCAGATCAGTTGCACCCGTTGTCCGCTGGGGATGCAGATCTGCTGTTCTGGTACCCTGAGGGACTTGGGGTTTTTTCAGGGGGAAAAATGCTAGGTCGGTCCGGGTGTCACAGGGTTGAGCGTTATGGGACCCTTGTTAGGTGCGTTGTATTCTGCACGTGCCGACCTGTACGCGCCCGATCTCGGCGGATCTCGGCCGCTGTGCGGGTTGGTCTTGGTTGGTACTTGGTTGGGTGACCTCCTGGGAATACCGAGTGCGGGGTGCTGGGGCTGGTCTTCCATTTTTACGCTCTTCTCTTGCGCTTGGCGCTGAGGGGCCTGTTGGGGTGGTTTTAACCTCCTCGGGGGACCCTGTGCCCCCCGTATCACCGGGCCCGGTCCGGGCTAATGCTCGTTGACCCGTAGGCCCGGGATAGCCCTGTTGGAAACCGGAACGTGGGCTGCGGCGGTGCCGCAGGTGTGTTTTGGGGTTTCTTTCCTGAGGGGTTATGGGACCAACCATTGCATGGGGTAATGCCTGGGTGGTTGGTTCTCTGGTGTGTTGCTGCAGTGTCAACTCCCGGTTCTCCGGTTGAGGGTGCCCCTGCACGTTCATGACGTCTGCCGATCGTATGGGCCTTTTCTGTGGGCAGCTGTCAGGGGCCGAGTGGTCTAAGGATCCCACTTCTGACATGCTGTTTAAAGGCTTGGTTATGCGACAACGCCAGCATACGCCCCTTCCGCCGGGGCGGCTGTTTTCAGCTGTCCTTTCTGGCGCCTGCCTCGTCTGCAGTTTCCAGGCTTGGGTTGACAGCCTGTTGCCTGGTCTTTTTTCCCGGTGCACTGCCTGCTTCCGTTGGTTAACTCTTGTGTGTTATGACCATGCTGTCTGCCTGTTGCAGGGCCTGTGTTCCAGGCGGTGTACTGTTGGGGAGGACAGGCCCCGCTCGGCTGAGGGGCCTTTGTCCGAATACGCTGGCGATGTGGGGGGCGGGGTCACTAGGTGCCCACCTGGTGGGGTCTTGATGCTGGCATCATGGACTTCTCCGGGCCCCCATTCCAGGGAGTCCAGTCCTTTTGGTGGGTCTGGGTCTTCCTTCGCGCTCCGCTGCTACGGCCTTGCCACAGGGTTGGGTTTGCCCTTGATCCCGTGATTCTGGGGGCAGTAACGAGGTTGTTTCCTACGTTCGTTCCCGGGTGGCATGCGGGTTGTGCGTGGGTGTAGTCGTGGGGTCAAGCCACGGTCTGCTCACCCTGTGCGTTGAGTTGCTTGAGTGCCTCTTCGCACGGTCGGGTCCGTCGCCCTCCCGTGAAGCCCCTAATAGGGGGGATGCCCTCCATTAGGGGGGGTCGGGGGGGCTCGGCCCTCCCTGTTCTGATGGTTGTGGGGGGCTGTCAGCGGGGTGTATTTGTCAGCCAGCGGCTCCGCTTGGCCTCCCTTTGTGCAGTGTGATGCCAAGCAGAGCCCCTAACGGAACAGAACGTTAGGTTATGGCTATAACCAAGTTCTGTTAGTTAGGGGTGACGCTTGGCATCAGACGGCCGCTGCAGCCCTTGACCTCACCTTGTGGTGAAAGCTTGGGTAGGAGGAGAGCAGGTGACCACACACCTGCTTATGAAGGTAAGCTGATGAGGGGTGTGGTCAGACTAATACTGGTATTAAAGGTATATTTTGTGGAATTTTATTCAGTACGCGTGCACGTACGCGAGGGAGTGCAGTGTGATGCCAAGCGTCACCCCTAACTAACAGAACTTGGTTATAGCCATAACCTAACGTTAAATGTCCTCATGGGCCGGACACGTCTTCTTTAAACAAGTAAAGAAGAAACATCACAATAAATAAAAAACAAAGACAAAAACACCAGGAAATCCAAAATAGAATGTTAAATAAATCAATTTAATTCATGCTACACTCCCAGACATACCCCACGCGAAGGTAAGGAAAAACGTACTAAAAACCTAGCAATAGGAAAAAAGCACCACAGGCAATGTGGAGGGGAGAAACCTTAGCCGTTCAAGGGGGGATCCGTTCAAGGGGGGATCTCCCTTCTTAGAGGTCGGTGATGGTAGTGTTGCTATAAAACAGGTGAAAAAGTTGATAAGCATGTACATATACCCGTGTAATGAAACACAAATAAGTACATGCAATAGCAACTGCGTTACATACCACATTTTGAAAGAATAGGCTGTATAGGCTGTTCTATAAGGCTGTTCTATAAGGAGACTCATTGACGTTCACAGATGTTTTCACATTAACACTTTGAGCGCCACTCACGGCTAATCTCGGGTTTAAGATAGTGACGTTGAAAGCCACGTCACGGCTTTTCTCGGAAATTTTTTTTGTAATTTTTTTTAGCGATCTGAAATCATATTGCATCACCCAAGCCTACCGTTGGAAATCCAGGGGCCGCCGGCGATCAGATGTGAAAAAAGCGCCCCCTATCGTCTCCCAGATGGTAAATCACCCTTTTGGAATGGACTCAATGAAAATGGATGGGGGAAAAAAAATATTCCAGTCCACATTTTCCAGTCCACTGATGCAGCCGGAGTTACCAGAGTTCATTCTGGAGCCTCTGAGCCGCGGCGAGCATGGGTTATACTGTACACACGTTGGATCAATATACTTATCGATTTTTTCGAATGGTGATCAGGAATTGGAATATACCATTTGGATACCATCTGATGTCAGGTAAGGAATCTATGTTATCAGTGTTAGGATAATCAGACTCAGATAATCAGAGATATAAGCTTTTTTGTGATATGTGCTCTAGCTGTTTCTTTTTTTTTTTAAACTTCATTTTTTAGCGTTTATCGCTTTTTCTGGTCAAGCATGACCGACAGAGACAGGTTGAATGGGATATAGATCAGGGGAAGACACTCTGAGAAAATACGGCGAGTCCGGGAGTCGAACTCGTGTACCCCAGATCCGTGACGAGCACGGTTGTCCCCGACGCCGAAATAGCGCCGAGATACGCGGTGAGCTACGGGAGCTCCCGTGCTTTAGCTGTTTCACTGTAAAATCCATGAGGAAATGAAAGCAGCTATTATCAGCGTGCGGCTCGAATGTGCGTGCGTGCACATATACTATTGATCATCTAGCGTTTATTTGAAAACGATTCATAAATAGGCCGACAAATATTAACGTTATCATAGAATAGGTTGTTTTTCATCTGAAAACGGGTGCTTTTCAAAATGCTCTCAAACGGAAATGAAGCGATAAAAAACCAATCTGCCTTGACAACACTGACTGGAAAATTATTCTTTGATAAGCGACGGGCAGATTAGACACATAGCCATAATTTAAAACATAGATTAGGCGATATTAACGTTAACATTGACGCCGATGGTGGCATTCAAGGGACTAAATGTGAATTAACCCACGGCACTCAAAGTGTTAAAAGCAGTAGCAAAAGGCAAAGTAACATTTCTGATGAGCATCTTGACTGTCCACTATCTTTATAAAAAAAAATAGAATAATAATACAATTCAATTAAATATAACATTTAATAAAATAAAATATATATAGTATATTGAAGTCTTTCATTCCAAAATGCTTGAACTTTTAGTTAAGTGCTTAATCATCATCATAAACCTACACCTTTGCATCCTAAGTACTCTTTAAAACCCCAATCTCTGGCAACAGCGATATGCAAAATGATAGAGAAGGGGGAAATGCAAACACTACAAAAATTAAAGGAGAAATTTGGACTAGAAAACAAGGACCACTTCAGATATCTACAGATTAGAGATTACTATAATAGAGAAATAAGAGGGGACAAGGAAGAAGAACAGAATGGAATAATTAGGTTGATAGTAAGGGCATACGAAGGAGGGAAAGGAAGGGTAATATCAGCACTGTACCGGGCTATAATGACCAGCAAGGGACACACGACCAATTATATAAGGGAGAAATGGGAGAGAGAACTAGAGATAGGAATAACAGGGAAGGAATGGGGGAACATATGCGAGGTGCAACATTCAACAATAGGATCGAGAATATGGAAAGAATTTGGATGGAAAAACATAATCAGATTCTTTATAACCCCAGAGCTGAAGGGAAAATATGCGCCAACACAAAGAGCATGCTGGAGGATGTGTGGGAAGGAGGGGGCAAATCACACGCACATATTCTGGGGATGTCAGAAGCTGAAGGGGTATTGGGAGGAGATAGGGGAAGCAATGATCAGAATATTAGGATACGGGTTACCACAAACAGGACTGGTGCTTTACTTAGGAGACCTGACACACGAGGGAATACAAGGGGGGGACAAATATTTAATAAAGATAATGTTGATAGCGGCCAGAAAAGCAATAACGAGACTGTGGTACAAGGAAGACCCACCGACAATAGCACAATGGGTAGGAATAGTGGAAGAAATACAGGATATGGAGAGGATAACACACATGCTGAGGTTACAGGAAGAGAAATTTGGGGAAAGATGGGGAAAGTGGGAGGATTATAAAGGGAACGAAAACGACATCACAGAGGAAGAACCAAATGCAACACAAGAGGGCGAAGGGTAAAGGAGGAAAGATGTTCAAGGAGGGTCTCTGAACCCATGTCACACACCTATGCTTTAGTTAGTATTTTCTATTTTTTGGGATATTACAATTGCTGAATGTTTTTATACTTTATTATTTATGTATGTTTAACGGTGTGATATTAATATTCAGGGATGATGTGGTTTGTGTATGGGTGAATCAAAAGGCAAAGTGAAAGTTAATAAAAAAAAAAAAAAAAAAGAAAGGACGAAGGATAAGGGAAGAAAGAAGCTCAAGGAGGGTCTCTGGACCCAGATCACACATACAAGCCTTAGTCAGTATTTATCATCTTTGAGTAGGAATTACTTGTTTATGCCTGTTTAAGGGAGATACACAAAAAAAAAAAAAACCCAATCTCTGATCTCAGAATTTCAACACAAATCTTGCAACACCTGTCTGCCAGGGGAGGTACCTGCTCATTTACAACTGTTTATTGGCAATAAACAAATAAACAGATATTTAGCGTTACTCACCTTTTGCTATATTCACCTCACTATCATATTGTTTCACCATCAGGAAGACAACTCAGCTGTGGCGGAAAGGTATAGAGGGCGCTGTTTCCCCACAGATTGGAGCTTTAAGTGCAGAGTATAAGATAGCTAATAATTACTATTACTAAAAACTGGCAATATTTCAGGCAGTATTTTATATAAGAGCAGGTAACACATTTCAATTGCTAGGTTATTACACAATTACACACAGTTATCTTTCAATTATTACCACAGGTGAGCCGAAGTTAATCTCTGTGGAGCCATACACCAAAAGCCGCCTCATCGCCCTCCCCTTCGCTGACATCATACGAGATTACAAGGTGATCTCAGACAGCGTGGTCCCTGAGAACCCGCTGAAGTTCCTCTTCCCTGACATTCCTAAAGACGAGGCATTTAGCCGGCATTACAACCTCCTCCAGATGAAAGGTAAGAGGGTCACTTGATTTCATTCTGGGTTCACATTCACACTGCATAATTTGGATTATGTTAACTAAATTGTACATGCTAATCTTGTCTTTTTCTCTCCTTCTCATTGTTTTTTTTTAATTTAATTTTCTATACTTTTTTATTATTTAATTTCTAGCCTATCCATATATCCTTACTCAGCTGATCCCCATTTCCATCACAAAGTGAGTGCACATGGCAACATTCATTCTTACATTCAACATTTATTCATGTTGTTGACATTATGAGGCCAGGCTTCATCAGATATTATATGCCATGGGTGTAAATATTGAAGTCATTATGTGATACCATGACATTTTCTTTTATTCGGGTTGTTATTTTTGTTCATCAGGCACGTGTTATATTATGGAGAAAACGTTTACGTATTAAATAGGTAATGTTCACTTGAATTTAAGTGACACATAAGAGGTTATCATGGCCTTTTAGTCAAATGTGGTGACTTACATGGGTTTATGTGCTGTTGAAGACACATTTTCAGATAAACTGAAAGCCTACAGCCATGATGAATTGGAAAAAGAAATGGCAACCAAATTAGTCAGGAATGGTAAAGGATTATTCAAAATAATTTGAGACATCAATTGATCTTTTTGAAACACTGAAAATCAAATAATGAATACCTAGGAATATGTACCATGCATGGTTCATTGTTTGTATAATTCTCTATGAAAAGAACAAATAAAGAATGAGTGAAATTTGCTTCAATCACTGAAATCAACCAGCCTATATTTGGGACCGACGTCTATATGGGACAGGCCTTTGATTCCTTTCGCACAAAACTCTTGCTCAGCAAGGATGGGCAATACTATAAAATTGTTGATTTAAGCCAGTATGAATATTACTTGTACAATGTGGCTATCAAATAACATATCAATTGCATTTGATCTCGCTCAGAGAGACAGCGCTAGTGAATGTAACGTTAGAGAGAAACACTTTTGTTTCAATATCAACCAGATAAATAATTAATATAGACCTGGCTTCTAATTGAGTCTTTATTAGTCAAAACGTGTAGCCACACCCACCCAGCCAGTAAAATGGACAGGCTTTTAATATTTAGTATATGTGACTCTGCTTTTAATTAAAGTTTTAATATATTAACTTTGCTTAGGCATAAAGCTCAAAAGTTATCCATGGGCTGCCTCCTTCCTCTCTCCTCTCTCCTAGGTCTAACCCCAGCTCCACACCACCTCCCTGTCCATCTCCTGACCCCCCAATGACTCCGGGAGCATTTCAAATGCTCAACCAGACTCTGTGCCTGGACATGGATTGTGTGAGTGGCCAATGTGTTTCAAACAGTACATACACACATTATGTCATTTGTGTTTAATATAACTAATATTTAAGCATTACATCACACGCAGGAGTGGTTTGTGACCAATAAACCATGCCTAGGGGTGGTCGTTAGGCCCGAGGCGCAGCCGAGGGTCGTTAGACCCCCCTAGGCATGGTTTATTGGTCACAAACCACGACTGCACGTGGTGTAAAGCTTTTATACAACTGCCAGATTCATCCAACCTTATTTCTATACAATAAACACACATTAATCGAAGATTTATTGAAAAAACCATCCACCAGAAAAAGTAGTTCCCACAACTACAAAAAAGACAAGTTGCCTCCATGTGGAAGCAGCTTGAAGTGCATCCAACCAAACTAACACATCCAACTGTGTATTATTGGAATGATTGAGAGAAGTTGCCTCATGTGGAAGCAGCTTGAAGTGCATCCAACCAACTAACACATCCAACTGTGTATTATTGGAATGATTGATTGAAAATTTAATTACCAGATGCAGAATGGGTACAATACAGTACGGCTCAATACACACAATTGTTAAGGGAATGCAGACCTACTTTCCATAGAACTTCATTCTTAGATGCTATATATATAATTAGGTAAAACAAATTAAAACGTTTTCTTTGCCCTATAGGAAAAAAACGTTTTCTTCGCCCTATTTTTTTATTTATTTCTTTTAGCCTAAACTTAACCAGTTGGAAACCAGGGGTACAGTAATAAAATTAGCAATCAACCAATCAATCAATTCAATAGACCATGCTCACTTAAAACAGCGCTGCTTCTCTCTCAGTCTGACTCCCCCGCTGTTGCAGACAGGAGTGTGTGTGTGTGTGTGTGTGCGTGTGTGTGTGTGTGTGTGTCACAGTGTGTGTGTGTGTGTGCGTGCGTGTGTGTGTGTATGTGTGTGTGTGTGTGTGTGTGTGTACGTGTGTATGTGTGTTTGTGGGTACGCCAGCGTCGGACAGTGTGAGAGAGAACGCTGCAGTCAGTAGAAAGAAGGAAGTAGAAATTTAAATCAATCAATTAATCTATCAATCAAACCGCGATTTTTCTTTTGTTCTAGATTGTCTCAAGACCCATCAATTACATCATCCAACATTGTTTAAAGGACTAACACATTCCCCTTGACAGAATCGCTTCATATTTAGTCGTTATGGTGCTTTCAACATAACCATTTGTTGTCCGCGATCTTGTTTTCTCCCGGAGTGAGCCGGGGAGGGTTATGTGATTCGGTTGTGGGCGGGTCCTGAGCCCAGGACCGTGGATTGTTGCCAATAAAGACGTGTGAATGGCCAATCAGAATCGAGAAATTTGCATGCCGTTGTATAATATGTATTTGTCTATGCATAGGGGCTGAGGGTGGGAGATTGTATTGATAGTATTGATAGTTGTGTGCTGTTGGTCTGGGGGGTTGTGGAAAGGGGGTATGGGGGATTTTGGGGGGGGGGGGGGTATGGTAGCGTACTACTTCTAGTATGTTGTCTGGTCCTGTGTGTGATATTCTCCTTGTCTGTAGATGTATTTTTATTTAGTTTCTTTTATTATTGTTTTGTTTTTTCTTCTCATGTATTGTAATTTCTTTCTTTCTTGTCTTGTTTGTTTGTTTGTTTGTTCCTTGTCTTCTACACTCCAACTGGTCTTTGTATACACTGTTTTGTTTTTGCTTAAATAAATGTAATCATAAATAAACAGCACTTTTGTGCACCTTGGAGTAAGTAGCCTGACACATCAGCCCCATGGACGCTATGCAAGCTCTCCGCTACCTTGCCTAGGGTTCCATGGGACGTGGAAGGCTCACCTTAGAGCCAGGTATTATGATTTAAAAAGTACAAGTTGAAACTTCACAATATAAGGCCCAGTGTTCCAAAGTTAGAGGTGAGTCTTAGGGTGTGTTCACATCTGAAAGTCCAGGGATAGTCCGGACTTTCTAATTTGTTTACAAATTAGATCCGCACCAAATGTGAAAATGATACATTGTTTAATTTTGGTCTGCGTTCACACTACCCTGTTTGGTGCGGATCTCATTTGTAAACAAAGGACATGCTGTGACGCTGTCGCATCTATTGGACTAGTCTATAGCACTCACAAACGTAATCAGTTGCCGGCAGCGTAATGAGAGAGATACTATTATGAGCACGGGCCGGCGCTAGTCGACTAGAGAGGAGAGGAGAGGAGAGGAGAGGAGAGGAGAGGGAGAGGGAGAGGGAGAGGGAGAGGGAGAGGGAGAGGGAGAGAGAGAGAGAGAGAGAGAGAGAGGGAGAGAGAGAGAGAGAGAGAGAGAGAGAGAGACCTTTCCTTCCTGCGTAAGCTTTTTTTTCTTCTTTATCTGAGAGAATGTCCGCGCAGGAGAAAGTTTGGGGGTCCGCGCGCGGCGCGAGTCTAGAGTAGAGAGAGAGAGAGGAAGAGAGAGACTGCGTCTAGAGAGGAGAGAGAGAGAGGGAGGAAGAGAGAGACTGTCCGCGTGCGGCGCCAGTCTAGAGAGGAGTAGGCTACTTTGCTTCCTGGATTAGGTACTATAGTTCGATTGAAACGAACGAGTCCCAACTTTTCAAGAGGACCATGGTTCGGTTGTTTGGTCCTCATTATAGTTCGGTTTGCGTTCATACCTGTACAAACCAAACGGACTATCGATCTAAAGGGACCATGGTCCACTTAAAGGGACCATGGTCCACTTAAAGTGGACCAAACAGAGTAGGTGTGAACGCGCCCTTAAAGGGATAGTTCATATTTTTGGACATTAACACATTGAGTGCCAGCAGGGGGCGCCATATTTAGCGCTTGAATGCCAGCCTTTTTGGACAGATTTTCCGATATTTCATGATTTTCGCGGAGCTATTTCTATATTCTATATTATGGCTATGTGTCTAATACGCCCGTCGCTTATCAATGACTTGCTTGCAGTCAACATGTACGAAACGGATCGTTTTTTCATCTGTACATTTCCGTTTTATACCGTTTTGAAAAACGGAAGTTTTAGAAAATGTTCAGAAAAAAAGAAGATTCTGTGATAATAGCTCTTTAGTGGAATACACAAAACACGTTGTCATTTTTCTCCTATTTATGAATCGTTTTCAAATAAACGCTAGATTATCGATAGTATATGTGTACTTATGTACGCTAGAGAAGCGGGCTTAAAAATCGATTATCTATTTCCTGGTCAGCGCTAACGTCATACACGCACACACACAGACACGTTGAGATATATGTGAAAAATACATCTGATTACCCCAAGACTGGTAACATAGATTCCTTACCTCACATCAGATGTTCTGCAAAAAGATTATTCCAATTCCTTTTTTTTTATCCACTTTTTCTCCCTATTTTTCTATTTTTCTCCCATCCCAATTTCGTATTTCCAATTCTTCCCTCCCCTGTCTTGAACGTTGCTAGTATATGCCTCCCACTGGTCGGCTGTAGTGAAGATAGAAGCCTTGCATCACGTGTCCCCTCCGGTACACGAGGAGGCAGCCTGTCGCATCTTTTCACCGCAGCAGCTCGAACTCTCAGTGGCGAGGAGTAACGCGTGGGAGGCTCACGCTGCCCCCGATACTTCCTGTTTCCGCCGCACCGGCGTCACCCAACCGACCTGTAAAGGCCTCTGCATGCTACAGCAAATTCAAAGCAACTTCAACACAACATCGACAAAGCAACAGTGTTGCAGACATTCTACCTTTATGCTTCTGCAAAATCAACGCGCAGCCTATGTAGCGTTGTACCCCGTATGTAGCTAGTTTCCCTAGATAGATGACGCTTCCCTTCTCAACCAACCCATTGATAACAAGCAGAAAAATAAGCATAATTTTTACTTCCGGGCGGGGGGTTTCAAAATAAAAGAGCGAGTCTAAAAGCACCGTAAATACGTTTATTTTTTACAATATCTAACGTTACACGAACCTAAACTAATCTAAAGTTAGTTTAGGTTCGTGTTAACGTTAGATAATGTACAAAATAAACGTATTTACGGTGCTTTTAGTCGTCGCTCTTTTATTTTGAAATTCCCCGACCGGAAGTATTATAGTGTCTGTTGCTAGCAGCTTAACTTTTGTCAGCCGGTTCTTTGCTTTTTAACGTAACTTCATTAGTTTCCAATGGAGAGGAGAGAAAGACCGGCTCACATGCAGCTCAAACTACCTATTGGAATAAATTAATTGATTGATGTTTAACTTGTCCCTGTGTGTGTCCAGTCATTTCGACTAGCAAACGTTGTATTTAACGTTAAAGTTACCTCAGGATACCATTGTATTTAGTTGGTTAGCTATGTAGCTAATGTGGATATCATTTTGTATAGCACCAATGCTAGCTGGCTGGCTACAGCTTTATTTACTAAATTATGGAGGCTTTTTTATCGTCAAGGTAAGAGAGGATTTGTCATGATCAACTGAAGGCGTATGCTATGGAACAATATGTGCTTGGGTTTTCAGAAAAAGGCCAGCTATGTGACGCTAATTATTTAGCATCAACGCTGGCTGGCTACAACAATGGCGGATGGTATTCTCTGCGAGACCTATATTATTCTATGACAGCCCCGCCCCCATTCGCTAACCAACCAATCACTGCTACGCAATATCAACGCAACGGTTGTTTAGGTTAGATTTTGGAGACATGTACGCAGATTCCTCGCAACACAGTCAACAAGACCCTAAACAACAACCGCGCTGAAATCGCGCTGATGTTGTGTTGAAGTTGCTTTGAAGTTGCTGTAGCATGTAGAGGCCTTAAGAGTCGCTGTCCACAACATCCAATCCCCACCCACCGGCTTTCCCACCCTCTAACACTGCCAATTGTGTTAGTATGACGGCTGGCCAGCATCTCCTGCGTTAGTGGCGAGCGCCTAGGGATCGGCTCGGGTTACATGCCTGAGAAGTAAAATGTGGAATCCGGAATTTTTTTTTCTCATACATTTTCATCAAGTCCAATCCAATGGGTGCATTACCATCCGGGAGACGATAGGGGGCAGTATTTTCCCTGTTCGAGCTCATAGACAGTCCCAATGGTAACGTAAGGCTAGATTGATGAAAAATGAATGGATATCACTAATAAAAGCAATAACGATTAAATAACGAGATTTCTCGTCATTGGCACTCAACGCATGGCATGAAATAACGAGATTCCTCGTGGCTGGCACTCAAAGTGTTAAGTGGTATGAAATACTTGCTAGTAGTATAGCTGATGCAATGCCATTAGCGTACTATTGAGGACCTGTTCAAGACAGGCAGCAAATGTGGTCAAGAAACGTGTTACTCCACACCATAACATACAAGCAAACGTTTTAACTACTGTACAACAGAAAACCACGGTCATCCAGCATTTCCTATGCTTTTCAGAGTGATGTGGTGTGTTGGAACTTGTCCCAAGGTGACATAGTCACTATACACTGGGCATTTTTCCATGAATCAAGCACAGGCAATGCTCGAGGCACAGTGTTTTCGGCTGTGGGTAGTTAGACCATTTGCTTGCATGTTATTATGGTGTGTGGATTAACACGTTGTTGTATCATGACCCTGTTTGCTGCCTGTCTGAAGCTTCCTCGGTCACTTGGAACAGGTCCAAGACTCCCATTGCAGGCTCTCTCCCTTTAAAACTAGTTCCTTAAAACATCCCCAACATCTCAACTGCTAATTTTATTTCCCTTTTTGGTTCACAGATGAGTCCTCCATACTCGGAGTAAAGCAAGATGAGACAAGCAACTTCTTCCTCTCAACGTTCTCAAAGACTTAGCAAAGACATGATGCCAACCTCACATATTGTTATAATAATAATAATAATAATATCAATATCCAATCAATCAATCAATCAATCAATAAATCATGTTAGTTCTTGTAGGATTCATTACTTCACTATCCGTTGAAATTGTTTGTGCATTTTTATATAATTAACTATATATATATTCTATTGCCATTGACTGGTGTTTTTCCAAACATTCATGTTTTTTTTGATAAAGTAGTTTGTCAGTTGTATGTGTTTTTTTTATTTGATTTGAAATCTTTATTTCGAACATGCAATGAATACAAACAAACAATAACAAAAGCAAAACAACTCAATCTACATGTTCGAAAAGGAGTAGGAAGAAGTATACACTTATTTAATCCTACCCCTTTTCCACTACTCAAATGAGTGTAGGCCTACTATTTTAAAACATAAAAAAAGAAGAAAAAAAAAGAGAAAAAAAGAGAATATATATATATATATATATATATATATATATATATATATATATATATGCAAAACAAAAAACAAAAACTATATATGTAAAACATGAAAGAAATAAAATAGAAAACAAAATAAAAATGTAAACACCCGTGAATATCAAGTCCCTTCCTCATCCCTGTACCTTGTGAACATAATTTCCTTATACATCAGTTTGAATTGTCTCATGTTTGGACATTGCTTTAGCACCACATTTAGACTGTTCCACAGTTTCACTCCACATATCGAGATGCAGTGTTTTCTCATGGTAGTGCGTACGTTTAGCACTTTTAAATTGTGTTCTCTCCTCAGATTATAACCCCCCTCCCTATCAAAGAACAATTCTTGAATGTGCATGACTTTTTGCTTTATACATTAATTGTGCCGTTTTAAATTCCACAAGATCATTTAACTTCAATGTCTTTGACTCCAAAAACAATATGTTGTTAGTGTAATCACGATAACCTGCAATGTGAACTATCCTTATGGCCCTTTTTTGGAGTATAAAAAGTGGTTGTAGTGTAGACTTATAATTGTTTCCCCAGACTTCAGCACAGTAATTTAAATATGGTAAAACTAGTGAACAGTAGAGAATGTAGAGTGATTTTCTATCCAGAATGTGCTTTACTTTACTCATGACTGAAATGCTTCATGAGAGTTTAGATTCGACATGTTTTATGTGAGGTTTCCAACAGATTTTATGGTCTATTATTACACCTAGGAATTTATTTTCATAAACTCTTTCAATAATCACATAATTTATTTTAACTTGTACCTGAGTATCCAATCTACAGTTTCCAAACAACATAATTTTAGTTTTGCTCAAGTTCAATGATAATTTGTTTCTATCAAACCATTCCTTCAATGTCTTCATTTCAGATGTGATGACCTCTAAAAGCTGCTGGACATTCTCACCAGAAAAAAAAAGATTAGTGTCATCCGCAAATAAAATACATTTAAATATATTGGATACTTTACATATCTCGTTAATGTACAAGATGAACAGTTTTGGACCCAACACTGACCCCTGGGGGACACCACAAGCAATGTCCAAACATTCAGATTTATAATCTCTCATTGTCACAAATTGTTGTCTTTTATTTAGATAGCTTCTCACCCAGTCCAATACTACCCCCCTGATCCCATATCTCTCCAATTTCCTGATTAATATATCATGATTAATAGTATCTGTAACTGAGGGGTACAATTCCCTGACTGTATTAAATAAGTATGGTATCATTAAACCACTACTGTCTTATGTACATTACTACTGGCCATACAGTACACAGGTATATGAGATGAACACTTCCACAATGACACGGTTCCACACAAATCTTGGTTAGAATAATATTTATTAGCAGCAATAATAGTAGATTACATTACTTTACTTAGAGTCGCGCTTGTAAGGCGAAGAATGTGCGTGAGTAAGTCAAGAGCGTAAGTCCATTATAATATTACGCAGGAGATAATGAATACCACCTGTATCTTAGGAATTATATCTATGGTACACTAGTAGGGCAGCGGGAGATACTAGTAGGGTCCCTCCGGTTGTAGGCCAGCAAGGGGAGAGGATTTGTCGGTAGCAAAGTCTGGGTCAACGAAGAATAGGGAGACTCCAGGTACAGGAGACAGTGCAATAATCTCTTGATCCGCAGACGAATAACAGCTATTCTCCGACATGCAGCTCCGCATGGAAGAAAGCTAGCCAGCCTCAGGCGTCTTAGAGGCGGGCTCGACGTTGCTCCTCACAGGGTAAATCCCACACAATTGTGGGTGTAGACGATTCTCCGCTCCATCAGCTACAGGATCAAAGCAAATATAATCCAGCCGAAAAGGGCTCTGTAGTCGTCGGGTAGGTTATCCAGTGTACATATCCACACGGTCCTCGTCTAGGGCTCCTCGGATGACGGCACCAGGTTAAGCCGCCCAGCCTGGATGAGCACACTAGCTAGGTACGAGGAAGCGTTGGTAATGCTGGTCACTGTAGAACGGTAGCCGCACGATACACTATACATAATAGACTATTACTTAATAATAGAATAGGTCGAACTCGACGATACAGCGTTAAACTCTGACACTTCAGCTATCAATTCGCACGCGGTTATAAGTGCTCTATTTAGACACACGGTTGCTCACTTCACTTGGTCGTTGACTCGTGATGAAGGCTTTAACGTTTGAGGGTAACACGTTTCTAGGTTAACTAACTGCTGTATCCACCTGCAACGTATTTATACGTACGGTGAATAATCTAGTACCAGCCTTATTTCTGTCTCGTATTCTTGCGCAGAACCGGGCATGTCCAGGCAAGCCTTGGCGGTGACTTTGAACTAGACATTGGGGGGTATGGCCGTGGCGCCTAGTGGATCGCTGTCCAATAGGAGAACGAAATATTATGGTCTGTACTAGGTAAAAGGGATATTCCGTGTATATGTACAAAGAATATACAAGGGATATCAGACGATATACAAATACTATGCAATATATATCAAGTAATAAATATATATATTCGGTTTAATCTGATCCTTCGTAACAGTATCAAATGCTTTTTTTAGGTCAATGAATACTCCAGCTACATGTTTTTTTCTGATCTATGGAATTTGTGATTTTTTCAATGAGTTCTATTAACGCTAGTGATGTTGACCGGTGTGTTCTGAATCCATACTGGCTATCGGTGAGTAAATTATGTTTATCAATGAATTTATCTAATCTGTTGTTGAAGAGTTTTTCTAATATTTTTTAAAACTGAGGAAGTAGAGAAACAGGCCTATAATTTGTGAAGTGGTGTTTGTCTCCAGTCTTGAACAGAGGTATGACTTTTGCTATTTTCATTTTATTCGGAAATCGACCAGTTTTGAATGATAAATTGCAGATGTGTTTAAGTTTATGTTTATTTGGATCCCCATTAGCCACAGCAGTGCTGGGGCTATTCTTCCTGGGGTCCATAACACATAAAATACAGTTACAGACTTATACACTCACAACATTTACATGTCATACAGACAATTAAAACAACAATAAAAACCCTAATCAAATTCATAATACAATATAACAATATATACGCCTTATGAATTCATAATACAATACAATAATACCTACTCATAATTCATTCATAATACAATACAGCATAATATACTATTTAGCTTTTACATACATTATCTATGTTCATATCAGCCAATTATACAATATTTTAATAATATATCCCTATCAGACACATGCCTTTTCATCCATATATACCTATCCCTTTATCAGACACATACATTTTCATTTACGTACACACAATCTATTAGGGAATGTCAATTTCTTTGGTTGAAAATGTTGTTTTACCACGATTTTTAAACGACATTTACTATTCTCCTGCTTAACATGTCTGGGAAGAGAGTTCCATTCCTGCATACCACGGAACATGACAGTTCGCTTCATTGCATTCAACCTCAATTTTGGAAGTGTAAAACCTCATGCAGAAGCATGTCTGGTGGAATGGTTGTGTCTGTCAAGACTTATAGATAAATTGTTATATAAAATTGAGGGGATCTTTGTAACAAGAATATTCCTAGTGAATACAAGGAGTGAGCAGAGTAATTTATGTTTGACAAGAAACCAAGTTAAACAACTGTGCATCGCTGCAACATTAGTTCTGTACTCACAGCGAAGCGATATACGTGCTGCTTTGTTTTGTACCATTTGTAATTTTTTCAGTTTATTCGTCGTTACATTCGACCATTGCAGGACAATAGTCAAGATTTGACAAAACCAGAGCTTGAATTACCTGTTTGATAGAATTTAGTGGTAACAAATGAGCACATCTTTTAACAACAGAAATCCCTCTTCCCATTTTCACTACTATATTGTTTATATGGTGTGACCATGACAATTTACTGTCTAATGTTACCCCTAGGAGTTTAGTCTCCTGGACTTGATTAATTACCACATCACTTATCAAAAGTTTCAAGACTGGGTTCGTTCTTAGAGTATGGTTTGAACCGAAAATGATGCTACTTGTCTTTGATATGTTTAGAACTAGTTTGTTATTCTTTATCAATTCCATCACTGATTGCAACTCTGCCTTTAGGACCGTATTTAATTCATTGGCTGTTGAGGCTGATGTGTAAATCGTTGAATCATCCGCATACATAGAAATATAGGACTTATTTAGGACAAGAGGCATGTCATTTGTAAATATGGTGTAGAGCAAAGGCCCAAGGCAACTTCCTTGGGGTACTCCACACCTTACCGTTTTAACTTCTGAGTAACTCCCATTAAAAAAAACTATTTGTTTCCGGTTTGCTAAATAAGTTTGCATCCAAGATAGTGTAGATGAGGAGAAACCGTAACATTCAAGTTTTTTAAGTAAGAATTTGTGATCTATGATGTCGAATGCTGCAGTAAAATCAAGCAAGACAGCTCCAACCATTTTCTTTTTATCTATCTCTTTCAGCCAATCATCCGTCATTTGGGTTAAAGCAGTCGCTGTTGAATGTCCTTCACGATATGCATGTTGAAAATCAGTGGTCAATGTGTTAAAAGAAAAGTAGCATTTAATCTGTTCACTTACTATTCTTTCCATCAGTTTACTTAAAACTGGCAGTAAACTTATGGGACAACTATTAGATCCTGAGAATGGCAATTTCAAATTTTTTGGCAGTGGTATTACTTTGGCAGTTTTCCACTGTTGCGGATACAAACATTCACTTAAAGGATTGATTTATAATATGACAGATAGCAGGGGCAATTAAATCAGGGACCAATTTCAGAAGTTTCCCATCAAGACCGTCAACACCTGGTGGTTTGTTTTTAGTGGTACTTAACATATGTTCTACATTACTTATAGTCACACTATCAAAATTAAATTTACAATTTTTATCTTTCATTATTTTATTCTTTATTAATAAATAAGATTTTTCATTATCTATTGTTTGCATATTATTCCTTAAATTATCTACTTTTCCAATAAAATAATTGTTAATATGATTAGCAATCTCAACTGGTTTGGTGAGGAATTTTCCTTCTGTTTCTAGAAAGGATGGGGTAGGTTTCTTATTCCTGCCCATTATTTCATTTAGAGTATTCCATAATAATTTACTGTCATTTTTTATATAATTAAACCTATTTTCATAATACAATTTCTTCTTCTTTTTATTACATTTTGTAACAACATTTCTTAATTTACAATATACCTCCCAGTCTGATTTATAACCTGATGTATTTGCTATTAATTTAGCTCGATTACGTTCTATCATATATTCTTTTAGTTCATCATCCAACCATGGTGTTCTGACGCTTCTGACGGTAAACTTTCTCAATGGTGCATGTTTGTCAACAAGTGGCATAAAAATGGTATCAAATTCCCATAGAGATTTTTCAGGATCTTTTTGTTCATGCTATAGATGCTATGTTGTTGTTGTCTATTAAACCATAGTAACTGGTGACTTTTTGACATGAATGTGTCCATATGACCTTTCTATGATACCTTTGACATATGACTTCCTACCATATCTCAGTCTGACATAAGATTTGGGGCTTAGCTGAGACTGTCAACCCAGTATTACCTTTGTTTAGGCTATGTATCTATCAAATATTTTTTTCCCCCTCTTTGAACTTTATTGCATTTAAAACGTTTTTTAATGTACATTTACATTATGTATCAATATTGAATAATGTCATTGTTTTTTTTCTCTCTTCTTTTATAGCACTTTGTAACTTTGGTTTGTGTGCTTTACAAATAAATATTATTTCAATGTCGAAAATTTGGCGGCATTCCCTTAATAAACTACTTCATAGTAATTTAAAGCCATCAGCATTTCATTCTGAGAGTATATGGTGTTACATGCGGTTTCTTATTTTCTCAGTAGTATTCCATTCCATTTTTATATTTAACATTTTTATATTTAACATTTTTATATTTGATATTTACACGTCTTTTGCCGCGAGGATGGGAGGGGAACAGAATCCTGTCCCCCTTGCATCCTCTGCAAAAGACCCCCAACAAATCCCCCCGTGCAATCCTGCCGAATGTCTGCCCCTGCTGCATGTCCAGGGACATTCGCCGGTCGGGATACAAATTATATCGGTGACACCTGTCTGCTCCCATCATGCACTTAAATGAGCCGACACCGGCTCATACATAGATACGGGCTCATGGGCTCATAGACCACGCAACACTTCCGGGATTCTGAAATCATGGCTGAAATAAGACAAATGTGTATTAACGGTAAGGCAAACATCCTATGTTTCTCTGAAACAAAACTTGACGAGTCAGTAAAAGACCCTGAAATAGAAATAGAAAACGACTCAATCGTCAGAAATTATAGAAACAGTGGGCGGCTAGGTGGTGTAGTGGGCAAGGTGCTCGCCACCAATGCAGGAGACGCTGGGTTCGAGCCCAGCTCTCCGCATTGCTATCAGCTTGGCTGGTCGTTCATACTAACACAATTGGCAGTGTTAGGGGTGGGAAAACTGATGGGTGGGGATCGGACGTTGTGGACAGCGACTCCTACAGGTCGGTTGGTGCGCCTGCGCAGCAGAATCAGGAAGCGACGGGGGCGGCGTGTCCCTCCCACGTAGGGTGACCAGATGCAAAAAGTCCAAAAGTGGGACAACAGTAAGATTTTGGTGGGACAAAGTGGGACAAAGTGGGACAGATAGATAATGTACATTTTTTTATTAGAATAACTGCCATGGTCTTCACTGAATAGATTTAAATCAAAGGTTAAAGGTTAAATCAAAATAAATACAAATTAAATACCACCTAACATCTGTTTTAAATATTCAAACGTCATCACTTGACAGGAATGTTGATATTCCCTGTTAACACAGAACTAGGGAAAACAGTGTAGTATAATACAAAAATAATAATACAAATAATAACTCCTCCATGCGCAATTGAAAACGAACTATGACACAAAACACAGAAAGCCTGCTGCGGATTGCCTGCCATCTGCCTCACCCAGTCATGTGTCGTTTGCCAGTCTTGGTTGTAACTGCAGGTCCGTTTCTTTTGACTGCTTTCCATCTTGAACTAGTTCGCTTGTAATGTTGTTGTGTTTTTTTTGACCAATCTTTGCGATATGAGGTAGCGTCACAAGTTCAACTCTCACGAGCAGAGCAGTGCGCTAAAGTACTATAACCAATCAGATCTGCGATATGATGTAGCGTCACGACTCAGTCTCAGTCACGTCACAAGCAGGCAAGCAGCGCGCTAAAGTACTATAACCAATCAGAGCAATGTGTGTGGACAAGAGGCGGGTTGCTACGTTTGCTGTCTGTAGGGAGGGGCTTTTAGACGCATGTTTTTTTTTGGCTTTGAAAAGAGGGACATCCTCTCAATATGAGGGACGTGGGACATTTGGTCAAATGGTGGGACAGTACAACCAAAAGGGGGACACCTGGTCACCCTACTCCCACGCAGACCCCCGCCGCTGAGAGATCGCGCTGTGCAGGTGAAAAGATGCGACGGCTGCTTCCTCGAGTACCGGAGGGGACGCGTGATGTAAGGCTTCGTCCACATTGCAGCCGGCTTGTGGGAGGCATGGCCTAACAGCGTTCGAGACAGGGGAGGGTAGAATTGGACGATACGAAATTGGGATGGGAGAAAAATAGAAAATGGGAGAAAAAGAAGAAAAAAAAAGAAATTATGGAAACAGGCGGTCAGGTGGCGTAGCGGAGATTGCACTCGTCACCAATGCAAGAGGCTGCGGTCTCGACTCCCGGAGTCAGCATTTCAGTTCAGTTCAGTTCAGAGTTTTTATTTGCCACATGGAATAATACAATCATAGTTTCTTCATTAAAAAAAAATCATAAATAGTCATTCCATGGACAAAAGGAGCAGGAAGAAGAATAAATCTTATAGTTACCTGCCCCTTATTCCTAAACTAACATGTATTTTCTTAATGGTCGGCGTACAACCTTATTTACAAAAATAATCATTTATACCATTATAAAAGAAACACAATCCACAGTTAAACAAGAAACATTTAAATAATAATAATAATAATGATAAAGAATAAAGAAGAAAAGAAAGAGAAGAGAAAAAAAAAGAAAAGATCTCACTATTCAGATCACATTTTGATTTTCATACTGACTAAATATTTTTTTTTTATACATTTTTTTGAATTGATAAACACTGTTACATCCCTTAAGCTCGCTATGGAGAGAATTCCACAACTTTACACCAATAACTGAAGGACACATCATTGCCTTGGCTTGGGCTGATCGCTATACTAACTCGTTTGGCTGGGTTAGGGGGAGGGAAGCCGTGGGTGGGAAACTGGCGTTGTGGACAGCGACGCCTACAGGTCAGGTCTGGGCGCTTGCTCAGCGGAGGCAGGACTTGAGGAAGGCAGCGTGAAGCTTCACCAATGAGAGCCCTTGCTGCCAGGTGAGAAGAGAGCCACTGGCTGTCGCTGCACGTGTCGGAGGAAGCGTGCCGATACTTCAGGGTTCCCTTGTACCGACCAGTAGGAGAACATGCGCACAACAACCAGGTAGGGGAGGGGGGGAATTGGCACAATGACTAAAATTGGGACGGGGAGAAAAACAGAAAAATCTGAGAAAGAGAGATACAAAAAATAAATAAAAAATTATAGAAACAAGTATGGAGGTGGTGTCTGCATGTATACACAAAGATACCAAATGCATTAACCGTACTGATCTGAATCATAATGCAATTGAAACGGTATGGGTTGAAATTCTGTTTGAAAGGACTAAGACTACTAGTCCGCACCATCTACAGACCGCCGGAACAGAGTGGCTTTTATGATACATTTTATGGGTGTTTAGCTGGGGTTGAAGATGTAGAAGGAAATTCGTATTAGAGACTGGAACCCGGATATGCAACGTAAAGAAGCACCCGTTTCCAAGTCCTTCAGTAGGTTTTGTGATCTGCACGGTATCAGCCAGCTAATTACCCAACCCACAAGAGTGTGTGATTCAACACAAACTACCATTGATCTCATTCTGACCTCTGACAAGTCCAGGATCTCCAATAAAGGGGTTATAGCATGCGGCTTAAGCGATCATTATATGATATTCTGTACCCGCAAAAAGCTAAGACAAAAGGCCGGCTGTGACAAAACAGTCACATCTAGGGACCTCAAAACCTACTCTAGTGAGGCCTTTAACCAAGAACTGGAGAGCCTGGACTGGTCAGATGAGCTCAGTGGTACACTAGTTGAAGAAACATGGCTTGGATTCAAAACCAAATGAACAACAATACTTAACAACATGGCCCCCCTAAGAACCACCAGGGTTCAAAATTGTGCTGAGCCATGGATGCACTCAGACATACTGACCTCTATGAAAACCAGACAAAAAAATGCTCTTAACTTCATAAAAGTCAGTCAAAGCTTGCCAAAAGCTCAAACAGTGATCTCCAAGCCCACGTGGTTGAACTCAAAGAAACAGGCTAAGAAACTATGTAAACACCATGATCAAATCTGCAAAAACAAATCATCAATGACAAAGCTGAGGAAAACAAAAACAACCCCTGTGAACTTTGGAAATTACTCAACAATCAACTAGGCTGCAGTAAAAAACTAAAAACCAGATTTACAAACATCAACATAAAGACAAAACACTCATCACAGAAAAGCTGGATGTGGCCAACTACTTAAACATTTTCTTTACTAACATAGCCACAACACTGGTTAATAAACTACCCTCCCACTCTTGGCATTTTGGGGTAGAACACATCCTAGCCTTCTACAAAAACCTAGGGATCCACAAAGACGCCTTCAAACTCGAAATGGTAACAGATGAGGTGCTAAAAAAACTGAGCGCCCTCCAACCTAACAAGGCCACTGGCCATGACAATATCCCCTCCAAATTCCTTAGAGACTCAGCAGCTATCACCCACATAATAAATCTCTCCATAAAACAGGAATACGTCCCCAAAGACTTAAAAATGGCAAGAGTGACCCCCTGCACAAAAAAGGCAGCAAATTAGACCCAGGCAACTACGGCCCTGTTTCTATTCTTACTTCCATCTCGAAAGTTATAGTAAAAAATAGTCTACGAACAGGTTGAAAAGTACCTTGCGCTAATCTACGAATTCCAATATGGCTTCAGAACATCCCACTCCACTGACACATGCCTTCTCTATTTGAACGACCACATCAAACAGGAGGTGGATGCGGGCAAATACTGTGGCATGGTCATGCTGGACCTCCAAAAGGCTTTTGACACTGTCAATCACTCCATTCTGATTGACAAGCTAAAAGCAATTGGTTTTGATAGTTCATCAGTGAGCTGGATGCAATCCTACCTGGAGGGGAGAGAACAGATGGTGGAGGTAAACGGTACACTGCCCCCCCCCCCCTCCCAGTGAGCTGTGGTTTTCCACAAGGAAGCATACTAGGACCGCTACTATTCCTAATTTATGCAAATGACATGTCATCAGCTTGTGACTGCAACTTGTTCCTGTTCGCGGACGACTCGGCCCTACTGGTCTCTGACAGGGACAAGTTGCAGGTTGTAAAAGCCCTCAGCTCTGAACTCGGCAGAATCTGCACCTGGCTCGCTGATAACAAACTATCATTACACCTGGGTAAAACAGAGTCCATTCTCTTTGGATCAAATAACAAACTCAGCAAGGCCAACGGGTTCTCTGTTACAGTGGGTGCCAATATTGTCACAAGGAAAGATGAAATGACCTACCTGGGTTCCATCCTAGAGGTAAATCTTTCCTGTGACAAAATTGCAACCAATGTACGGTAATAAAGAAAAGTTAACCAACGAACAAGATTCTTGTACCGGATCTCCTCTCTGGTAAACAAGAATACCTTGAAGACTCTAACAAGAGCACTAATTCAAGGGTACTATGACTATGCTTGCACCTCATGGTACCAAAGCACCTCAAAGGCCCTAAAAACAAGACCATAAACATCACAAAACAAACTGATCAGACTACTGCTTGACCTTACTCATAAAAACCACCTCACCCCTGCCCATTTTGACAACCTAGGATGGCTTAGAGTAGACGACAGAGTACAGCAACTTGCAATGGGCCTGGTCTACACCACTAAGATACCCATGTACATGTCGAAATACTTCCCAAAGGTCAGTGAATTCCACGACCACAACACCAGAGGGAGTTCCACAAATCATGTTCAACCCAGATTCGGCTCGAACAAGGGAATAAACATGTTTCACAACTATGCCACAACAATGTGGAACGCCCTACCCAAAGCTGTAAAGGAATGTGAATCCCTACCCTCCTTCAAAACCGCTCTCAAAGGGCGGCTGGGTAGTGCAGCGGACTAAGCGCCTGCCTACCACCGCAGAGACACTGGTATCGAATCCAGCTGTCAGCGGTACCTCGGGCTTGGTCGGTCGTCCATACTAACCAATTGGCAGTGTTAGCGGGTGGGAAGCCGGCGGGGTGTGTATCCTGGTCGTTGTAAACAGCGACTCCTACAGGTTGGTCCCCCTCCAATGTACAGTTTCTTCCCCCTCTAATGACATGTATATATTATTTTTTATGATCTCTTTCTCATAAACAGTACTGTATATTTGTATATCTTGTATGTCATATAACCAGTGGTGCAGTGCTGGTATAACGCGGTATAACGGCGTGTTACCTCGGTCACTGAGGCTGAAGTATGCGCAATCGCGCACGGATATGTTCCCGCGTGTACGCGCAGTCACGCACACAAAAATCCGCTGTTCCCATTCGTTGTAACTAAGTACCGGCTCGGCCCGCGGCCACCGTTTTTACATAACAAAAGCACAGGTAGAGTAGGCTGACCAAACGTCCTCTTTTGCCCGGACAATGTCCTCTTTTCACGCCCTGTCCGGGGGGGGTTTATTAATTCATTGAAATGTCCGGGGTTTCACTGTTTTTCAGTTTCAGTTGCAGTTTCACGGCCCTTTGCGAGCATCTGAAGGCTCGGGGCTGCATTTTTCGCCGAACATATAAATGACCGAATAAAGCGCTATTCGTTGCTGTTCGAATGCCATCTGGATCGCCAAAATCCGTGCCTCGGTTCTCGAGTTACATGCCGATATGTCAGGCATGCGACTTTTTACATGGCATTATCCAACCGGACTCCCGGAGAAGCATGCAGCTGCAGAGCCGCAGAGCCAGCGGCGCTCTCTGGGCCGCGCGCTTCTTCTTTCGTGTAACGTCAGAGGTCCAACTCTGTATCTTGTAGCCATGCCCTTAACTCTGGTCCCACATCAAAGAGGCTGGCTTCCGAGGGTGGTTTGTATAGGGGGCAGATGGTCAGGATGTGGTCAACAGTCTGCTCAGGGTCTCCACACTCACATGCAGCGCTGTCTGCCAGGCCCCACTTCTTTAATGATGCTTTAAAGCGACCAACCCCAGATCTTAAACGGTTCAGCAGAACCCATTGCCGGTGTGGAAGATCGTCTCCTGTGGCGCCATCTCCTGGATCCCAGATGTAGTGGTGGATACGGGTTGGCCCAGCACTCTCCCACTCTCTCTTCCAGGCTGCCGCCAGCCATCCATTTCTGGATAGGTCCTCAGTGGTGGAACGGAGCATCTCTTGTGCCACCTTGTTGTAGGGGTGGCGGGACTTGAGTCTGCTCATAGGTGCTGTTGTTGTTGTGGTGTTGTGTAGGATGTGCCAGTCATGCTTCACTGCCTTCCTTGCTAGGGCGAGAGTGGCAGCCTCTCGTCGTAGGCCAGCTGGTGCGATTCCTGCAAGGACTGGCAGCAGGAAGACGGGTGTAGCCTTCAGGCATCCACTGATGATCCGGAGGGCGTTGTTAGTAGCCGCATCAACTTTTTTAACGTGTGGGCTTCTGCTCCAGACTGGGGCACAGTACTCCGCTGCCGAGAAGACCAGGGCTTGGGTGGATATCCGAAGGGTCTTGGCAGTGGCTCCCCAGGTTGTACCTGCGAGGCGTCGGATCAGCGCAACCCTTGATGTTGTCTTTGCCCTTACATCTTCGAGGTGTTGTTTGAAGGACAGTGTCCGATCCAGACGCACGCCAAGGTATTTAGGGGCTTGCTGGGACTCCAGATGCTTGTGGTCAGCATATACCTCCAGTTCCCTCTTGGCGTCTCTGTTGCAGAGATGGTATGCTGCTGTAACGGTCTTGCTGGTGCTGAGCTGTAGGCGCCACTTTTGTAGATAGGCTACTAGGATGTCCATGTCTTGGTTAAGACCATCCTCCAGTGCCTTCCATGTGGGTTTTCTCAGCATGATGGCAAGATCGTCCGCATAGCCGTACTTTCTGGATGCTGTGACTGGGAGATCGTAGATGTAAATATTAAACAGCATCGGAGAAAGGACTGACCCCTGTGGGACACCGTTCCTCAGTCTTCTGAGCCTGCTGCGCTGGCCATCGCTGGTGTGTAGGACAAAACTGCGGTTAGACAACATCTCCATGATAAACTTCACCATATGCCGATCAGGTACCATCCTCATCAGCTTCAGGTGGAGTCCACGGTGCCAGACAGTATCGTACGCGGCAGTCAGGTCCAGGTACACTACCCCTGCTTTCTCATTAGCCTGGAAGCTGTCCTCGATGTCTTGAGACAGTAGTGTTACCTGGTCCACTGTTGATCTACCACGTCGGAAACCGGCCTGTTCCTGTGGGAGCTGTGTGTCAATTACTGGCTCAATGCGGCTATGGATCATTCTTTCCAATATCTTAAATGGAACACAGAGCAGCGAGATGGGTCGATATGCCTTGGGGTCTTCCGCAGGTTTGTTTGGCTTTGGCAGGGCAATTACAGAAGCACGACGCCAGGTCTTGGGGATCTTGCACCTCTGATAGCATGCAGAGAAGAATGCACAGAGCCAGTCAGATGTTGTTGTGCTCTGGTGGGTGATAAACTCCGGGTGGATGTTGTCACGGCCTGGAGATTTGCCCGTCTTGAGCTTACTCATGGCCTCATCGAGTTCATCTGCTGTGAACTCTCCTGAGAGGTTAGAATCTACACTGGCCACCTTGGAGAGGGAAGACAGCTCCTGTGTTATCAGGCGGGTAACATCTTTGTCTGCGTCTGGGTAACGACCGTTCTTCAGGAGCTCGGAGGCGATGGCATCTGCAGTGACTGGGCAGCTTGGGGGCTTCGTACATCTGCCTGTAAGCTGGTTGATCGTTTGCCACGCCTTCCGACTAGAATGGGTAAAGTCAATTGATTCAACTACTTCAGTCCATCTGTCTCTACGCGTGGTGTCCAGTCTCTGGAGCAGTGCCGCTGCAGTCGCATCCACCTCTTCCCTGGAGCCAGCGCTCTGGTGGTCGCACAGGAGGCAGCTGCACTCCTCGTCCCAACCAGGGATGTAGTTCCTGTTGTAGCCGCGTGGGATGGTCTTCTTTGCCGCACCCAGGAGGACCCCACAGTAGGCCTCATAGGCGGCGTCCACATCGGCTGTATCTGGGTCTGGCAGACCAGCTGACCTCTTTTCCGTCTCCTGAGCAAATACCTCCCAGTTGGCCTTTCGAAAGTTCCATCTTTTGACAGGCTTCCCTAATACCGGTTGCACCAGTGATGGGACTTTAATGATGGATGGTCGGTGGTGTGAGTCGGGAAACCTGTCTAGGACGCGTCTTTCTGGTTTCGGGTCATTGCTCCAGCATACGGCAAAGGCCAGGTCTGGGTTGGTAGAGGTGTTCCAGCGTGCAGAGAAGAAGCTTGGCGGCTCCTTGGGGTCGTACAACAGCAGAGCATCGATGTTGGAGGCCCATTCGCTGAGCGCGTCTCCGTTAGGTGTTGTGTAGTTGTAACCCCAGTCTGTGTGTTGACAGTTTAAGTCACCAGCGTAGATGGCGGGTGCCGTTATGGACGGGAGGGACGTAGCAGCCAGCTCTGATGGTGCGGGCTTATATACGTTGATGACTGAAGTTTCCTGGATTTTAGTAACCAGCCACTCGATGTTGGAGCCTGGTGGGGATTGGCTACTGGCTGACCAGCTTAGTTGCTTGTTGTGGATGGACCCGGCTAGATGGAAACCAGGCATCTTGAGGATGTTATCGTTTGTGCAGTGTGTCTCCTGCAGGAGCACCACCGCTGCCCCATTGGAATCAGCCAGGTGACGTACGATCTCGAGTTTGGCGCTGGTGAGGCCCTCGACATTGAGTTGGAGCACTGGTAGGCCGCGGTTTTCGACGGCCGGTATGACCGCCCGTCCTGAGTAGGACTCTCCACCGTACCTTGGCCTGCCAGCTCGATGTTTAGTTGGCGACATTCGTTTCACAAGTTGGTCTTGCACCATCTCTTGCTACTTACAGGGAAGGCCTCGTGAAGGCTGAGCACCAACACTCTCAGGACCGCAACACTTTAAGGACCCACACTTTAAGGACCCTCGCTTCCATTGGCTGATTTGGGTCACATGACCGTCCCACCCAATGGCTGAATTGGAGTATTGCACTGCGGGATTGATTGATTGATTGATTGATTGATTGAAAACTTTATTAACAGATTGCAGAATGGGTACAGTACAGCTAAATACATACAATTGTTAAGGGGATGCAGACCAGAGAAAGACTTCCGTCTTGTTTACATCAGGGTCCCCCATTTTCAATTCATCATAACATATATGACATACACGACATACAGATAGACAGTACTGCTACATCTATACATTTATGACATATACCAGATTTGCAAATACAGTACTGTTTGTGATACAAAAGTTTCATACGCTGCTACCTTTTTCAGCTTCTCTATTTCAAGGCAAAAAAAAATAAAAATCTGTGCCAAAAAAAACGGTGCATGCGCACGCGCGCGCACGCTCGTGGAGCGTTTGACCTACTGTCAATTTGCCACTGCACCACTGCATATAACATGAATAAAAAATGGGGGACCCTGATGTAAACAAGACGAAAGTCTTTCTCTGGTCTACTCTGCACCACCTTGTGTATTGAGCCGTACTGTATTGTACCCATTCTGCAATCTGTTAATAAAATTTTCAATCAATCAATCAATCGATGGAAGAGAGAGCGAGGGGGGGGGAATTAACTACGCATGCGCAGTTCCCACGGAGTAGATGAGGAAAAGTGACTATAGCTCGGCCGAGAAAGTGCCAATCGACTTGGAATTGGTCGCGCCGTGTTCAGGAGACAGCCCAGGCGTATACAAATCTATTGGATCATGTTTCCAGCACCCCCACAGCCGGAGCTACAACCACTTAAATATCAAGGCTCTCATCCACATTCATTCATTTTCTCCCCCGCTCTCTCCCCCATGAGCTCAATGTCACGCGGAAGTGCAGTGACTCGATCGCGACGGACATATTACTTGTTGTCATGGAAACGCGGACTGTGTATCCTAACCACACACGGTGTTGGTAATGGTTATTTTTTATTTATTTTTTGCTCACGCTAACGTTGGCTTGCTAACTTACATCTAACGTATTAAGTCTCGACTATCATGGACCCAGTATCAAGTACCGAAGAAAAATCAATACCCGTGAAAATAACTGTCATACGTGGAAACAACTTGGTAAGCTTGATTTATTCCCACCACCAATAATCAACATGGACCGTTGACTGATGATCGCTCTTTACACCTTTCAGGGCAGCGAAGCAGACCGACTTGAGAAGTATGTACGGGTTGAATTCAACGGTGCTCTGCTGGGCGACTCTCCCAGAGAAAAGGGTGATTCCGTGGACTACAACTTCACATGCAGCTTCCAGTGTTTAACCACTGCGTTAACCCTCGACGATGTGGCCCACAAACCCGTCATATGTAAGCAGTAGTGGAAAATAACTAGTACATCAAGTACTGTAAATAAAGTATATTTGTGAGGTACATTTTGGGAACTTTTTTTTTTACTCCATTACATTTCAAAGGCGATATAATCCTACTTGTAATAATTGCAGTTATTGTTATTTTTTGTTACTAATTACTTTTTTTTTTAAACACCTCAAAATGTGTGTAGAGGGGGGGGGGGTTATCAACAAGGGTCATCTGTGTTGCAGAGAGGCCAGGGAACCCTTGAGCACCCTCAGGATCACCTCCAAACTAATCAGTTGTCGCTGATATAAATATGTTGTCATCAGTGACAGTGGTAGAGATTCTGCCCAAGGAGAAGAAACAGAAGGAGGAGAAGACAGCAGTTCTGGGCCAAGCTATTCTCGACCTGCTCCCTCTGCTGCATGGTAGGACACCAACAAAACATTTTAAACCTTTATTTACCCAGGGTAGGTTCAGCAACGCCCTGCTTCACATTCACACAGTTTGTTACATTCACACCATGGGAGCTGCCCGGTACACAACTGTTGCTTCCCTCAGACAAACATAATTTACCTATCTCAAGCTCTGCCCTCTTTTCGTGCTCCTCCAATCACAACTGTTGCTTCCCCCGAAATAGACATACTGTAGTGTAGGACTTTGTTGACTAATCGATTTGTTGATTTTATTGTGTCAATCCAATCATGCAGAAGGGCATCTTTAAATGTAGTGCTTCCAAATCATTTTAAAACACGACTTTCAGCTTGGAAACAAAAAACATGCAAAATGACTAATTGTGACTAAATAAATGGTCCATTACACAGCTTATGAACCAAGAGAGGACGGCTCTAAACATAATATAATGTGATATAGATAAAGTTGCAGAAAACATAAATACAGCTGTTGTTGGATCTGATTCTTCAGTTGCATGGTAGGACAACAACAACAACACAGTGGCTGACCTGCAGTCGTTCTGTGGTGGTGGGGAATTTTGGTTTTGCATTCCCATCTGGTCCTGTTTTGGACTCAGTTGTTGTTTTAGTTTGTTTGAAGATGTCAGAGCTAAAACAGAACAGAACTAGATATAATTCCGTCCAAACACTGTAATCGATCAAATAGGTGTTCCAGCCAGCCTTGGTGATCATTTCCATAAAGGAGAGTTTTTGCAGATGGCGACTGGCCCAAATGAACACTTAAAACAATCCATGGCACACTTGGGGAGGAATAAGACATTGTTTGTGATGTAGGTTCATATCTTCCTCCTCACCACCACCACCACCAGAGAGTCCCAGCTCAGCCCTATTACAGAGCTAGCCTTTTTGACCAGTTTGTTCAGTGTTTTGTGTGCGAGAGAGATGGTTCTCCCCTCTCTCCATAGGTCAGGTCAGCTATTTGACCACTGTTCCGCTGCACCCAATTCCTGGATCACCTGGAGGAGAGGTTGCCTCACAGGAGGGCGACAGTAAGGTGAGCAATGAGCTCAGGCTTCCCCCTGGCATCAGTAGTGGATTTTACTATGCCAGTGATGTGGGATGTGAGAGAAGACAGACACCATACAGGTTATGATATATGGCTACATTGTTGGCAGTAACTCCTCATGGAAAACAATTCATTGTTTTAATATTTGATAAATAACAAGCTTGATTGGCGATAAAACTTTTAACATCATCCCATCAGATACAAGACAATGGGTCTGGTAACTTAGCGATCTGAACGTTTGGAAACAAACATTTTACAACAATAGTAAATGACACAATCAGCTGTCAACAATGAGTAGGCCTACTGTATTCAAATCACAATATGTCAGTGGGTAACTTGAACTTTGATTATCATCTGTGTTAATCTGTGTGTGTGTGTGCGTTCGGTCTAAGCATGTTAACACTTTGACGACCGATGGGCTTAGTCTAATTAGTGGCTAGAGGACCGGGGAATGTAAACAAACGTGGGTTTTCTAACAGCTATATCTATACTTTATAGTGTTGCTATCTGTCCATTCTCATTGTCAATTGAGTGCATAAACCGTCCCTTCAGAATGGCTTAAAGAAAAAAAAAATCCATTCGTAGGTTGTCATTTTATAGCGCCGTGAATATAAGCTTTATCGCAGATTTCGTATCATCTATTTTCTGGAAAGCTAGTTATAGAGCTAAAGGCTACTAACGTTATATTCAATGGCATTTCCGTTGTATATATGCTAATGAAATAACACAAACTGCTTATGATCCTGACTATCCCAGAGCATCTATGGATGAAAGGGGGGCGACGGGGGACGTCGATTAGTATTATTGATTACCAATACCGTGTCCGTGTAAGTAGCCACATTCACAGATCGATTGCTTAAGCTCCGATCCGGCTATAAATTAGGTGATAAATGTCTTACCGTCAGTCCGTGTGATACCCGGCAGCATTTCCCCGTTATCGATCGGCATCTGGTAGATCGATATGTCCATTGGTTGATGATAAATCCCCTTATTCCATGGTGAAATCTCCGCTTCGAAACGTGATACACGGTGCATGCTGTTGGTTTGTGATCAGAGTAATATGATACTCCGTTGGAGGGTAAAAAAAATATTCCATTCGCCCACAATGATACTGCAGTGGAGCGATGGCGCCCCTAAGAGGATCTGGCCGGTATTGCATGTTGCAGATTCCACAGAGGCGGGTAGATCTGCAGAGTCGATCGGGGATCTTGATCCGGTTATTAACACTTTAGTTGCCAAAGGACGAGTTTAGGCGTCCTTCCCCGCCATGCTCAAGTTGCCGAAGACGCCGTAACTCGTCTTTAATATCAATATTTCAAAAATCTGTGATCGGAATCATATTTTCCATCCGCAGCCTTCACACACTGTTCTGAGCTCCTCTCAATCCTCTAGCGGTTCAAGAGCGCCATCTGGTGGCCGATCGGCAGAAGCGCCAAACAGGAAGTGATGTGGATGAAGTGCTGATCACCCGTATTACTTCCGGGCACTCTCTATAGCTCCCGGGACTCGATCTCGACACAATACATAGCGATCCGTTGCCAATAACTCGATAAACAACATGATTTGGACGTATATACCATTATACAACCTGGAAATGGACCGGGTATTTTTACATCCCATAATAGGAATATTTCAGTTCCACGCTCATCGTCCAACGGCGCGAGGAAGATACGGTAAGATTCAGCGTTATTTTTGAACGTGTTCGATATAAACTGCTCTGATGATCATATCACCCACACTAGATGAATGATATAACGCTGCCCACGGAATTATAAACGATCCCCCGCCCATCCGGTCATCATCAGATGATACGTAGAAACTTCTAGAAGTACGTCCAATTGAAATTTTTTATCTCGCACAGATTCCTACCAAACTGTATTTCATCATCAATATAATGCATTTGGGGCTATAAATCACGTTCTGAAGAAAGCTGCAGAAAGAGATGAAAACATACTTATACTTTAGACCATATTTTACTATGAATATGTGAATGAAAAAGTTTAACGTTGCTACACAATGAACAATACATATAGGACCTTGAATGGGCCCTAATAATGGCAATCTAGCAATAGAATTTAAAAAGTTATAGCCCTGCAAAGAAGGGGAACTTCTCCATGTTAGAGCTGGCAACGGATGGTATATCATGAATTTAGCCTTAGGCAATCAAAGTGTTAATATGGAATAAAACAATAACAACTTGCCACTGCTATATACATGCCTCTGGTCCACAACGCATGGCACCGAAACACGTATATATATGTGGCTGGTCCTTAAAGTGTTAAGCACCAGTGCGCTCATCTTTTCACACGCGAAAAAGACAGTATAACGGTCATCGAAGCAGAATTCGTAGTTCCACTTATTATCTTTATTCCAAAAACTAGCAAACATTTTTGAATTGTTGGCAAAATTTGTCTTTCATCTGATATTTGTGTATCATCATCACAACAATGATGTCCCATGATGTTCTGTGTTCATGTGCCCTCTTACAGCCAGACTCTAAAGTCTGTGATGTACCTCCTGCATCTGTGTGTGTGTCCGTCACTGTCCCAGAGACCCTGCTCACAGATGTCAGACATAGATTCAACATATTTTCATTTTGTCAAACATTATTGGAAAACATTCTACATTTTTCATACAATACACATTGGTAGCATTCCCCATTGAATTAATGTGGCACTAGCATTACGCTTGCAGCTAGTTTGCTAGGTCCTATGGTTTCAACGTGGAATGCTACGCTAATGAGCCATTTTAGGGGAAACTGAAGGACAAATGTAGAAACCTTTTCCCACAAGTGTCTGATGGTGAAAAATAACCAACATTCAAAAGTATCCCAGTAAGACATCTAGCAACAGCAATGATAATAATAGCTGGTGTTGTCTCTTTCCCCCCAGCTACCATGTCTGGATGTGAGTGTCAATGTGCCGGAGCCCCTGCTGTCTGAAGCTCAGCTTCTAAGCTCCAACCTGCTGAAGGTGACAGTGGAGACGGCATACTCTGTCCCTGAGGAGTGGAACCCAGTGCCCGGTTCTGGACCCCTTCCTCCCACCTACTATGTAGCTGCCCTGGAGGTCCCCCTTACTGCTGAGGTAGGCTTCAGTTCAGTCCAGTAAAGGTCCTCCTCCCTACACTTACAGTATGTAGCAGGTCCTGCTTTCTGCATAGGTCAGCCTTTTACTTGAGTTCAATGTAGAGTTTTAGAGAATTTAAAGTTAAGGTAAGGCTGAAGGTTATGTCATTCTAGCGCCTGCAAAGCGCTCAGATCCTCTGTGTTGCTGAAAGTTATTAGCTTATTCATATTTATATGCTCATGCATATACAGTGATATCATAAATATATTTATATAAAATGTATATTTATATTAAATATAACTATATATGTATATGCAAAGTTATATTCTTAATCATATTAGGTTATATGTATATTAATTTATGATCATGTACAGTATATAGGATTGGATTGTATGGTGATTATATGTAATTTTTTGATGCAAAGTGCATTTATATGACCGACGATGTCACTAACTCACTCACTCACTCACTCACTCACTCATTAATCTAATAACTCAATCACTTGCTCACTCCCGCTTGGCCGCTCTGCCCCTAGTGGCATCCCACAGGAAATGTGCATTGCATCTATGACACTGGTATGTCCTTGTTTTGATAGAAAAAGCATGGGCTGCTGTTCTCCCATGGCTTGCTGAAAGCAGGCGGCGACAGAGAAGCTCTGAGCAGACCTAGGAAGTGGCCAGTGGCTCCCTTGCTAGCACCAGGAGCTCAGAGCATCCCAGGAGGCTCCATAGAAGTTGTGCCTATTGAACAGGAGGACGGGGAACTCACTAGTATAGAGGTATTCTAGTAGTTTATATATCTTATTCCATTGATATATGAACTCATACACACTGGCAAAAAGGTACTGCTGAATAGAGGGACGTATCAATACTGGTAAGGGTAATTGGGCTGATGATAGTTGGCTAAAATAGGGTTTCGTTATCAGAACTTTCCCAATACACAAATCCAAAGTATTATGTAACATATCGGAAATGAAAGCAGCATGATTTATTTGTGCCTTTTTCCACACAAACAAGGATGGGCTGTCTCAAATTATGTTTTACCCCAAACTAAGTATGTATTGTAATAGTATATATAAAGCTATACTCCTTAAAGATTAAGGCTTCAATAGAATGTTTTTCTGCAAGTACTGTCTTCTTTAGCTATCGCTATGTCAGAAACACTTTTAAGATGACCGAAAATAAACTATTCATCAACTATTCATCATCAGATGAACCCCGCTACTCTCAGCCAATAACCAGTGTTATTTAGTTGCGTTTTGAGAAATCATAACATGATTTGCAGACTTCTGGTTGTGCAGTCAGAGTTTCGGTTTTGAATTGTGGACTACCTAACATAAACGCTTGCATTTTCTATTGGAAACAACTTGTTTATGCTAAAAGTTCATAAATCTCAATGAAAACCACAAACTGCAAATAGGCACTTGTGACTCGCACACATCCTGAAAATGCCACACGAGATGACATAAAACATAATGTATACATGCTATACATTCTTCATTCATTGGAGATACATATTTATTACCAACTATAGCAGGGGTGGCCAACCAGTCAGAGACTAAGAGCCACAAAAATTACTGTGGTACCACAAAGAGCCACACCATATACCAGCATTTCTCAACCTTTTTTTTCAGTCACGGCACCCTTCATGTGTTTATAGGTCTCACCCTCTGGCCTCTGAAGTTGCTAATGTCTTTTTTATTTGGGCCTCACAGGGTTAAAAGTACCCTGTGAGACCCACGGTTGCAAAATTACAAAATCACTTTTAGCCATTTAAAAAAAGAATGTTTATTTAAAAAATGTTAAAGGGGAACTATTTTACTATTTCTTTCACTATTTGGGCACTTTTACACAATTCCTGTGAGTCTATGGAACACATAGGTTTAAAAAAAAAAAATAAAATGCATTGTTCTGTATTTCTAATCAAGTACTCAAAAACCGCATTTTTCTACCTCAAGATCTTAAGCCGTTTTGAGGCTGGGCTCCAACCACTGTGTGGCCTGGTGCCAACTGCCACATCAACTGCCACATTATTATGCAGCTGAGAAATTTCTGACATCACAGATATGCACATTTTCAGATGACTCAGTTCAGTGAGGGTGAATATTGTGAGAGGAGAATTGGAAGAATGTGCCAATATGAGAATTAGAGACATAGATCCTATTAATATAAGTCCACATAGCTAAGAAACAATGGTAAACACTGAAAAAGGCCATTTATAAGATAGTTCCCCTTTAAGCACATGTATAGTCAATTGATCCTGTTGTTCAGCCTCACAATGCTATTTGATAGAATGTGTTTATATGTCCCACCCTCTGGCCTCTGAAGTTGCTAATGTCTTTTTAATTTGGGCCTCACAGGGTTAACCTCTTAAGCCCGAGATATACAGTAAAAGTGTATATTTTCAGCATTACGTTTGTTTACCAATTATTTTAACTGTTATTAGTGAAATATAAGATTATAGAAATCTCAGGGCATTGAGTCGGAAACCGGCGCATATTGACAGGAGGAAGTGGCACATCCAAAAGTGAGTATAGTCTTTTGAAGGAAGAGACTCATTTAGAAAAACTACCCTACCCAGCTCACCCCAGCCCCTGTCAATCATCTGACTTCTGGATTTACTTTTTTATTTCTCTTATTTTTTGGGATTATCTCCCACAAACCTGAACGTTATTGCCATAAAACAGAACGCAGTTAGTTTCTCTACCTTTCTGTGAACGTCTTGCAAAAAACGGTGTTGCAATATGATAAAAAAATTTGGAGAAATTTATATTATAAAAAAGATGGCAGAATTCAGTACTGTATCTACAAAACCTTCTGTTTAATCATCTTCCCTTTATTCATTTGCTTAGATTTTTCAGGTCTGGTCAATTTTAGCATGGTGTTATTCACAGTCAAAGATACATTTTTTTTAAATAGAATTGATATTCTCCTTTGGTTCATTACAATTTACTCAAGCCACAGACAGACACTATTTCTGACACTGATCCATATATGTCCCTAGATTCAGATACCAAGAACATGCAAATGGACCATTTACATTTTTTTTAAATGTTTATTCTACGTCCTTATGGAATGAGTGACATAAAAAAAAAAAAAAAAAAAAAAAAAAAAGTAAACAAAAATATCTTTTTTATTTTTTTTTAATTTTTTTTATGGATGGAAGAGCCGCACATTGACGGGCAAAGAGCCGCATGCGGCTCGCGAGCCGCGGGTTGGCCACCCCTGAACTATAGCATGCCGCGAACGTATGTGCTCCAACGAGCACCCATTCTAGTTATACCATATATTATAGCTCTATGCTAATGCTAGTGTTACCTAGACCTCTTTCTGCCATGTTTCTTTAGGACAGGGAATTCCGGAATACGGCTGAGAGTACCAACACGAGAGTCAGCTGGGACACAGAGCGCCGCTGCTATGTTGATACAGGGGGTGCAGCAAGGTCAGGTTCATATTCCCTACACTATTTGAATTATATTATTATTATTATTATTATTATTATTATTATTATTATTATTATTATTATTATTATTATTATTATTATTATTATTATTATTATTATTATTATTATTATTATTATTATTATTATCTAGCTGCCAACCACAAGAGGGTGTGCTTACTCTATGACAAGGCCTCAGAATGATCCTGGAAAAGGGCACCTGTTCCCTTTACTACAATGATTTGATTATTAGAAATGCTGCAGACTTTTTTTTAATAAACTTTTTATTTTATTTATCAATGACTCGAATTGTTGAATATTCAGTGTCGCCCCTAATATGAAGTCTGTAATGTGTAATCTGGAAGGCATGTACACATACATCAAGTAAAATTCCTCATATCAGTTGATTCTGATTTCTACTTCGTCTCCTTCAGTCTCTCTCAGAGGATTGGTGAATGCCGAGTGTGGCCAGTTGAGATCATGAAGTCCGTCACTCAAGGGGCAAAGGGAGGAAAGTTGGGAAAGCCGGTGAGACCAGGGCCCTATTCCCCGTACCTGGTTCAACTAAGTCGATCAAAAGTCCCATTATCCAGATTCAATTAACCAGATGTTTGAATCCGGGATTTCCCTGTTCCTCGAAGGTGGATTCAGTCTTGTTCATTCGAACCAGACTTGATACTCAGGATCAGTGCGTGCGGCCGCTTCAGTTGAAAAGACAGCAGGTGTCGATCGCAGAAATCCTGATTTTCTAACGGCATTGATTGATTGATTGATTTAAAACTTTATTAACAAGATTGCAGAATGGGTACAATACAGTACGGCTCAATAGCCTCGCCGACAAGTTAAATGCATAATCTATAGGCACATTTTAAGTCCCTTATTACCCCAATCAATCAGATTATATTTATTTAAATGTAACTGCTGGCAATAGGCTTAATGCCAATGGAATGAATAATCAAATGAGATCTTGCTAGCGAAAATAATTATTTCAACTCTTTCAGAATAAGTATACAAAAACAAGCCCAAAGATAAAGAGTATATCTAATTGATACGAATGAATAGATACTTATGAGGATATCTCTACTGTATGCGCTTAGGTATCATGTAATATAATAAATACATCGTTCCTAAAGTTTTCAGGCCGCGACCCCCGAAATAACGGTGTCAGAGAGCCACGACCCCCACTATTATATAGAGGTGGTTGAAACATGCAAACGTTCACACGCACACATATGCATTGGAGGCTTTTAACACACACAATAACTACACAAAATAACACAATAATCAAACAACCATAAAATGAATACATATAGCGTGTTTCATTTAGAAGGCTATAATGTTCAACTCACCTAATGAGATGGATGGGCATAGTCTGGGTTTAATTTTGGAGACAGCGACTCGGAGATCATCCCCCACATTCATTCAGACGTGATCTGTACTTATTTTTTATATAAGTCAGTGCAGATAATGTTCTTTTCGAATAGGTAGGTATAGCTGTGCCGCGTATTCCCCCTCAATTGATATCTAGTCGGCATCGGAGGTGGGCAGCGAGCTGGGACACATTCTCCATCAGAAACAAGCGCGCCTCATCCCGCAGCTCAAACAGGTGTCATGCAGTATGTAGGAAATCCATAGGCTGAATATGATTTATTATCAGCATTTATTTGACCAGTTTAATGTATTTTAATTGTTTTTAATTATAGGCCTATTTCACACATTCTATGAAATCAATACATTCTGGAAATCATCTCGCGAAAACATTATTCAGAATGGTATAATGGGATCAAATAGCACCTACGGGAGGCTGCAATTCGAAACTGGCCCCCGTAAATGTCCAAACACCACCTCCCACCCACCCACCCCCTCCCAATGTACAGTTTCCTCCCCCTCGTATATATATTTTCTGTTAGGATCTCTGTTTAACAGTACTGTATATTTGCATATCTTGTATGTCACAAATGTAACAGTACTGTATATCTGTATGTCATGTATGTCATAAATGTCATGATATATCTGTATTATCTGTATCTCATAAATGTCATTATGAATTGAAAATGGGGGACCCTGATGTAAACAAGACGAAAGTCTTTCTCTGGGTCTGCATTCCCTTAACAATTGTGTGTATTGAGCCGTACTGTATTGTACCCCATTCTGCAATCTGTTAATACAGTTTCCAATCAATCAATCAATCTCTGAGGAAGGGAGCTGCCATTTTGTTCCGAGGGAGTGGCCAGCTTATATCCAGCTAACTCAACTAAACCTGCTCTGGAGCAGGTTCAAACTTTTCGATCTGTTGCCATAGTGACTTAGAAAATCCGACGTCGGGGAACGGAAATGTCTGGCTTAAGTCAAGCTATGCTGAACATTATCCGGCCAGCCAGGTACGGGGAATAGGGCCCAGCGCTATCAAAAACATTTAGTCTCTTTGTGGGTTGAGGACTGGGGGAGCTTTCCCGGAGGTAGCATTACTCAGTCTGATTACTCGACCTGTAAAAATTATCATGAAATTACTTCTTGAGTGTTGTAATGTAAAATCTTCGACTGGTATGAGTACAAGAATAGTTTGGCATGGGCGGCTGATTGGCGCAGTGGGCAAGGCGCTCACCTCTAAGTGTTGGGCAAGTTACTTTATAAAAAAATTAACTAGTTACAGTTACTAGTTACTTCTTCCAAAAAGTAACTAAATTACTTACTCAGTTACAAATTATAAAAGTAACTAGTTACTTCAGAAAGTAACTATTGCGTTACTTTCAAGTTTTTTTTTACATAAACAACATACACAAATCTAAACTATTTTAATGTTGCTGTGGGACAAAGTGAGACTAGCCTCCAATCAAATGCCATGTAGGCTATGTAGATATTATAATTACTATGTTTATATAGTGGATCATACAAATACAAACAGAATAGATGTTTTGGAACTTTTGATATGTATTGCCCCTCAACAGGCCACAACTGGGCAACATTAAATTATGCTTGTTAAGCACTATACCAAAAATAAATAACAAATATATACTGATTGATTGAACATTTTAATTAACAGATTTCAGAATGGGTACAATACAGTACGGCTCAATACACACAATTGTTAAGGGGATGCAGACCAGAGAAAGAGTTTCGTCTTGTTTACATCAGGGTCCCCCATTTTCAATTCATGACATTTATGACGAAAGTCTTTCTCTGGTCTGCATCCCCTTAACAATTGTATGTATTGAGCTGTACTGTACTGTACCAATTCTGCAATCTGTTAATAAACTTTTCAATCAATCAATCAATCAATGACATACACAACATACAGATATAAGAATCTAATCGAATCATCTAAACTAATCTAATCATTACATTTAAGACATGCATGACATACAGATATATTATATCTCTGAGCACCTGAAGGCTTCAAGCCTATTAAACCAGGAAGTGCAGCACTGTTGATAAGGCTGTCAGCACTGCAGTAGGGCCACTCAGTGCCCTGCGCTGCAAAGAGTGAACACAAAACGCTCATGGACCCGTGGTCTCATGTTGACTGAGTCGCTTGTGTTGTTCGTTGGATTCGTTTTTGAGCTCAAAACGTACACTACACGTGGTGCTAGATGATGAGAGGATGGGTCACTGGGTCAGGTAATACTCATTTATAGTAGTAACTTCTCTTTCCCTGCACATGTGTGTGTACTAAAGCTAGCTGAAGAGGATATCCTGGTCCCCTTCCATGGTGTGGCGTACGTGGACATGGGTCCCCTGTTGTACCCTGGGGTCACTCGCATCCGGGGAGCCTACAAAGTCCACCCCTTCTCTGAAACAGAACTGCTGGCTAAGGTGAGAGTAGTCGAAATAGTAGTAGCAGTAGCAGCAATTAGGCTACATGCTTTCCTTCATACAATTGAATAAATTTTTCAAAGCTGCAATAATAATTTGATTACCCCTAGAGGGCAATAAACAAATGTTTACTTTCTCTCAAAACGAAAGCCTCATCACGTATAAACATAAAACGGCTTTTCAGTCCATCCAGAGTCCACTTGTACCAATAATCTTTTTAAGAGATATTGGGAGTAGAAAATGTTAGCATTTGTTAGTGCCATATTAAGCTTGGTAGTGGTAATAAGAGTATCTTTTTAAAGAAATAAACAAAACAAAAATAACATTACCTTGCATGAATCATAAAACAATCACACAGTGACTTAAAACAAAAATGTTTAAATTCCCTGAGTATTAAACATAAATTTGGGAAACATTTTTAGAAACAAATACATAAACAAAAATGTTTTCAATGTTCCATTTCAAACAAACACTTTAACCCAGATCCCATTGTCCTTCACCGAGTGCTTTTAAGAGCACAAGAGCCGAAGCTCCCTTTTTTGTGAGACAGTCAGCGAGCTGAGATTTTGTGTCTGACCAACGCACCTGCCTGATGCGCTTGTTCTGAATGAGCTCCTTAATGCTACTGATTTCCAACCTGAGTCTCTTTTCTGTGACTTGTTTCGTGGACTTGAGCGCATCGAACAGAGAGTGATTATCGGTCACACAGATTACAGGGAGTGTATTCAGTCCAGCATTTCCAGTAGTGAGCTCAGAAAATAGTGTGGCTAGAAAAATTGCATTGTCTACCCCATCTGACATGGCAAGGGTTTCGCCTGCAAGGGTACTGCGAACCACACGTCTGATTTTCTTTGAATGCCAACAGAGGGGGGAAAACTTCCCTCTTTCTCCCATAAGTGTTATAAAAGTACCTCCCTGTGTACCTCCGTCTGGGAGGTTTCCAAATGAAGCATCACTGAAAACTATCAAGTTCAGAGCATCACTGTTTCCCAGATGTTGAAATCTGAGTGTCACCTTTTCAGACTTTAGCTTACGGATTATTTTATTGGCATCATGAACAGACTGTACTGTTGACCCTTTTATATTAGAAGCCAAACAACATGAATCAAACATTACATCAGGTCTCGTCTGTTTAGCAACCCATAGGATCTGTCCTATTTTTGATCGTAGCTGCTCTCTCTCAATTTCGTTGAGGGGTTCATTTCTCTGTGTGGCCCGACTTGCTTGTATGGGAATAGGCTCCAGGTTCTCAATGTAACTTTGTTGATGTACCTGAACTTCACCTTTAACAGTTACAAAATCCATTCCTACATAGGAGAACTTTTCATGCTCCTCACGCCCAACCTTAAATGCAGATTGCAGTTGGGGAATCACATTGGATGAAAAGTTAGATGAGCCTGCCCAAAGAAAATCATCTACATGACATGCAAGCACCCCAGTGACCTTACATTGCTCATCCAACCAGTAAAAGACTGCCGGATCCACCTGTGAGACTCTACCACCAGTACTCAGCATGATCTCCTTCACGTTGTTGTACCAATATAGTGATGCATCTGCAAGACCATATACACATTTCTTTAGTTTCCATACAACATGTTGACATCCTGCCTCTAGAGGGGGGCGGATATAAATATCCCTGGATAGCTCAATACCCTGCAAGAATGCAGATTTGATGTCCATAGAGTGGACTTCCCACTGGTTTTGACATATCACTGATAACATAAGTCTAAGTGAATCTGTGGCACATGTGGGGGAATCTTTCGGTAACTCTTGAATATTCCGCTCTTCAAAACCTCTGGCAACCAGTCGGGCTTTAGGCACGATACCCTTGGGAGTGTCTTTAAGACTACAAACCCATCTGGTGGAAATGCATTTCTGCCCTGCATCTTCAACTTCCTCAAATACATTATTATTGTGCCAGCTCTTTATTTCTTCCTGTTTAGCTGCATCAAATGAAATGTCTTTGGTTACAAGTACATCAGCTTCTCTGTCTTCTGTTTGAATGTTGAGATTATCAACCTGTGAGATATCAACTGCTTCCTTTTGCCCATCACTACCATCATTGTCTAGATGTTGCATGTTATACCAGGTTTTATATTTCCCCGTAGCCTTGCCAGATCTCCCTAAGACTCTTGCCTTAAGTAGAGTGTTGTCACCTCTGTTCATATATGTTACCGTCTGTCCTGTTTTTAAACTCACACCTGCAGAAGGGGCAGGATTATTATGGGCATTAGGCCTATGCTCCATTTCAGTTAGAGTTACACCACTCAAAGTGTTTGGTGGATCGATAGCTTCACTTGTACTGGCTTCTTGTTGTTCATGTTCATTCTCTGTATTTTGCTCACTGTCTAAACTACCAGTTGCATTGTTTATACCTTGCTCACTTCCTGCTTCTGTGTCAGCATCAGTTTGTACCATGTGCTCTTCACTAACCTTTGTGTTCACCTTAGAAAGCCTAGAGTGATGCACTCTCACTAAGCAACCACCATGCCTCACAAAAACAACAGCCCCATCCTGACCAATAACTATCCCTGGTCCTTTCCACTCAGTGCATTCAGCTCGTTTGTAATACACCTTGTCACCCATCTCATATTTCTCATCTGTGGGTCTGAGCTGCTTACGTAGTGCTCGTCTTATCCTTTCTGAGCACTCTGCTTCAGTAAATGCTTTTCTAGAGGCATGCAAAGCTGAAATGTGTTCTCTTACTCTAGCACTCATCGTGGTACCTTCTAGCGCAGGTGGTTTATCAACCAGTACAGAAGGTAAGTTGGGGTTCTGGCCAAACACCAGTTGATGAGGACTGTAGCCGTGCACATTGAGCATACTGTTCTTAGCCATGAGAGCCCAGTCCAGGGCTGTTTGCCAGTCACATCCATTTTCCCGTCTGACCTTCAGGATGATGTCGGTGAGGGTCTGATTATGTCTCTCCAGTAGCCCATTGCTCCAGGGGCTGTATCCTGCCGTGGTTTTTGTCTCAATGTTAAAGTTCTCTGCCATGTCACGGAACTCCGCATTGTTGAATTCTCCTCCATTGTCACTGTAAAGTCTCCGTGGCGGGCCATGAACGCTGATCCATGTATGAAGAAGAGAGTTCACTATCACAGAGGAGTTCTTTGTTTTCACAATGCTTCCAGCGCTGAAACGTGTAAACTGGTCAATGACGTGGAGATACCATAAACTTGGTTCCAACTCGTGCAGGTCCACTGCCACCGTTTCATTGTACTCTGAAGCCAGAGGCAAGCCCACAGCAGGCTTCGGCTTGGTCTTGCTGTACCTCTGGCATATGTCACATTCCTGTACTATTTGTTGTAAAATAGTGTCACAATCTTTGTCTTTATTTCCCGAACTACGGAGGACTCGCTGTAGTCTTTCTGCAGAGGCGTGACCAAACTGTTTGTGTAGTTTCAGGAGAACTTTGTGTTTCTCATTTGAGGTCATATTTTCTGTGACTGTAAGGACCTCATCTTCATCCTGGCTGTTTTCTGTGACTGTAAGGACCTCATCCTTAATCTCAATTTGGTTCATTCCTGTGTCCTTGTCTCTGATATCTATACAGTAGTGTCCTGAACTGGTGAGTTCAAGAGGGATATTCTGTTTAAACATCACAGCGCTATCATTCTCCATGTCCAAGATGGTTCCTGCCCTTTTCAGTCTTACTCAAAAGTAGTGGGATATCAGCTTTGACTACTTCAGTTTCCACTCGACATTTTGTCAGTCCTATTTTGGCAGGCAGTTTCAGTGTTCTGGAAGAATGCACTATATTTCCATCTCCAAACCGGAATGGTCTGGAGCTTGGAGTTTCACTTTTTACCATCTGGTTCACTTGACTTTGACTGAGATCAGCGACGAAGCTGTCCAACCATTTTTCTCCACACACTGTGCGGGTACATGCAGTGTCAATGATAGCAGTCCCTAAGGACTCAGTTAGGAATACCTCTGTTTCAGACAGTACAGCAGTAAGCAGTGTGATGTCACATTCCTCTACCCTTGTTCGATCGTCAGTTAGCTTCACTTGCTCACTACTCTTGTGAGGACAGTCTTTAGCCCAATGGAACGTGCTCTGACATATAGCACATTTTGATCTCTTACCGAACCTATCCAGTGGGTTGGTGCCCTGTGACGTTTGCCTTTGTTGTCCAATTTGTCCAAACTGCTGCGTCGTTGGACGTCTGAATCTTCCTTGTGAGCGTTGCTCCGTGAATAACGCTTCATCGTTCACGTGTATTCCGTTTGATGTGCCGCCGTGCACTCTCCCCCCAAAGATCCTCTTCAGCGCGGACTTCATTGCCGCAAACGTTAAATCTGTACACGCAGTCAGCGCCATTTGTCTATTTTTCTCGTCTAGACAAGCCGTGTCTAAAAGTTAAAAAGCTAACACGGCGTCAGGGAGAGTCATGTCGTACCTTTTCATTCGGTTGTAACGTTGTTCAAAGTCAATCACATAGTCCGCCATGGACATGGAGCTCTCCTTTTTGATACAGTCAAAAAAAGAGTATGCATCGTATGCGCGGTCTCTCTCTTCTTTGAGAAATATGCCATCTAGTTTTGCTAGCAGCGTGTCCATACCATTGTTGGTGTTCAAGTCCAAAGCTGGTATTTCCATAGCGATGTCCCTTGCCCTTCCTTCCAGCCCCAGGACAACGGCGAGGGCTTGTTTCTTCTTATCAAGTTCAGTAACCAGCTTCCAAATGGCGATCTCATTTTTCCAACACTCGTATGGTCGAGACTCGTCGAACTTCGGTGGAACTTTGTAGTTAGCTCTCCCTGACGCCGTGGGTCATATGTTCATCATAGCAGTTTATATGGAATACGTTAGAAAATAACGCTGAATCTTACCGTATGTTCCTCGCGCCGTTGGACGATCAGCGTGGAGTAGACCGTTTTCGATTATGGGATGTTGATCCTGATGAACCATTTCCAGGTTGTATAATACTATATACGTCCAAATAACGTTGTTTATTGAGTTAGGGCGAGCGATTGATCATCCAGTGTGTTGAGATGGAGTCCGGCTACCGATCGCGAGTGCCCGGAGCACATATGGATGAGCACTTCCTGTTTGGCGCGCCCCTCCCTCTTGGCCGATCTGCCGATCGGCCACCAGATGGCACTCTCGAACCGTTAGACAGTTGAGTGGAGCTCACCAGTACATCTCAGGGCTCCGGAGGGGAAATATGATTTCGATCACAGATTTTTGAAATATTGACATCAAAGACGAGTTAAGGCGTCTTCGGCAGAATGAGCATGGCTAGGAATGACGTCTTAACTCGTCCCCGGCGATCATAGTGTTAACGTTATTGTGCATTTGAAACACAAACATACTTAAAATGAGTAAATATTATTCATTTTAAACATGTTTATTTTATTTTTAGGGGTCTAAAATAAAAATAAAAATAAAACATTTTCTTCTTCTCTTGCTCTCTTCACCAGGGGGGGGGGGGGGGGCGCCCCAGCGCCCCCTATCGGCCGGCCACCACTGTAGAGATGGCATGTACCATAACTGACCAATCAGATTACTTCCTTTTGACAGACAACCTCTGCCTACCATTCTTGTCTCTGCCTCACCTGCCAGACTGATTACGTTTGGTGCACCTAACATAATCACAGAGCTTATGCAGCCTCCTGATTGGCCAAATCAATTTCAAGATCAGAATGCAGGGGCATGAAACGGGTCAAACGTGACAAATAGGGAGTCCACACGGGATAACAATTTAACAAAATAATTTATTTAATCCTATATCTAAACAAAAGAATGATTGACATAAACAATGAATATGGATGTATCAGAATCAGTGGTGAATGCAGTGTGTGGATGAGTGAGAAAGAGTTGTGTGGGGTGCGTGTGATGTAAGTATTAGTATTATAATATCAAAGGAGCAAAGTGGGTGCTGGACAACCTGTTCCTAGGAGAGGGAGAAGCAGACAGAGGGAATTAGACAAGGAAACATAAATAGTCTATGTGCAGCAGCTCTCACTGCCCAGGTGTGACTAATTGGGCTAACGACCCACCCACTCCACCATGCTCTCTGAGTCAGCAGACTCACCCATTTGCAGGTAGAGTTGGGGTCGTCACACCATTCTGTATCACAACAAAAACATAATTTGTATAAAGTGGTAGCCACTGTAGAGATACCCCAGAAATATGTGATAAATAAATTACACAAAATTATAGTTTTGAAGTGTGCCAGTCCAACTGTAATGATTTGTAAATCTGACAATTGAGATTAATCTAATTTAATGTGTGTTTATCTATTTAATTCATAAACATAATGCAGGGAACTAATCAGTCCCGTCACATTTGTTGTCCCCCTTTATTAAGTATCGAGTATGAAGACTGCATTGAATCTTTGACTAAAATAATTGGAATCTGATTGAATCGCTGTCGGAAACTGTTGCAACAGTTGCGACAGTTGTGGCCGGAGGACGGGAGGATGAAGAACAGAGGGCAGGGCTGCGTCAACATTTTAGGTAACCAACTTGTGTTCAGCGTTTCTCTGATTGGCCACGACGCCCATGTGACCGCGGCAGCGCGAGAGAGCGGCAGTGCGGAAATAGGCTGCATTCTATTGCCATGCTCTGCGACAAACTCTAACCTTAACCAACTTCGAAACAATGCCTAAACTTAAAGGGGAACTCCAACATTTTGGGAAATTAGCTTATTTAACATCTTCCCTGGAGTTAGACAAGAAGATACATACCTTTTTTGTCTCTGTGCGTGCTTTTTAGCTTTGGGAATAGACGCTCCGTTAGCATAGCTTAGCTTCATCACTGGAAGTGGGGGAGGGTTAGAGCCTTACAGTGCCTTACAGTGTATTGCAAGGTCTGACATTGACCAAACTTGATATGCATGACCTTGGTGGGCTCTAGGTCAACTCCTGAAAAGGGGGTCAATGTCAGACTTTGCAATCAAAAGTTAGGGGGCTAATAACCCTTGCCATAATTTCAGACATTGACCCCCTTTTCAGGAGTTGACCTAGAGCCCACCAAGGTCATGCATATCAAGTTTGGTCAATGTCAGACCTTGCAATACACTGTAAGGCAATGTAAGGCTCTAACCCTCCCCCACTTCCAGTGATGAAGCTAAGCTATGCTAACGGAGCGTCTATTCCCAAAGCTAAAATGCACGCACAGAGACAAAAAAGGTATGTATCTTCTTGTCTAACTCCAGGGAAGATGTTAAATAAGCTAATTTCCCAAAATGTTGGAGTTCCCCTTTAACCCTAACCTTAACCAATTCCGAAACAATGCCTAAACTTAACCTTAACCAACTCCGAAACAATGCCTAAACTTAACCGGCGAAAGAATGCACGTTAAAAAAAAAAAAAAAAAAAAAAAATAATTGAAGGGATTCGAACTTGTCACCAGCAGGATCCACAGCAAGGCGGCGAACCAGTTGAGCTAACCGTGGATGTTAAAAGAGGGGGAATTACGGCTGCATAATGCCGCTGCCGCGGGGGCGTGGCTAGACGCAAGTTGGTTACCTAAAATGATTAAGCGGCAGGGCTTGAGATAGGTCAGTTGACCCCTGTATTCAGTGGTGGCCATTGTGGAGGTCGTTCCACTCTGCGTATATCCTGCATTGGTACTTCAGGATATTCCAAACAATTTCTGGTAGAGCATAGAGTATAGCAGCAGTGCAGCAGGCAGGTAAAAACTGGGACTATGAGATGTAAAAGTCATACATCTCCTCTCAATGTGCCAGATGTATGCGGATGCCAAAACCTACATCATCATTGAGGTTGCTTTGGAGAAACCCCTGGTGCCCAAGAAACCCCCGGAGGAGCTGGCCAAAAGGTAGTTTGTTCAACAGCAGCCCTTTAATGGAACACACCAACATTTTGGGAAATTAGCTTACCATCTTCTCCAGAGACAAGAAGATGGACACCAGTTTCCTCTCTGTGCGTTCAGTAGAAAGATATCTGGCTGCACGTTAGCCTAGCTTAGCACAATGAATGGAAGCGGATATGGCCGGTTAGCCTTTGGGAGAGGTGTTAGTTGGACAATGCCTAGGCTAACTGGCCATGTTCGCTTCCATTCATTGTGCTAAGCTAGGCTAACGTGCAGCCAGATAGCTTTCTACTGAACGCACAGATCAGTATCATTAATTTCAGATGATACAGGTTTTGTACTGAAAAAGTGTTTTGGTGTGTCTCTTATCTGACCTCTTCTGTTGTTTGATGAAGGGTAATGGAGCTGATCCCTCCTAGACCCCCACTGCATCGCAGGCCTGCTGGAGCAGAGAGGGTGAACACCAACACACACATGCACACCCCCACATGCTAGAGGTGGGAGAAAAAGATTATACTGCAATATATCGTCGTACTTCCTCTTGTGACACTACATCGACACACAGTATCGATATAAAATATCTTGACAATCCCATTTCACTGCAATACCAATTATTGGAATGAGGTGAGTATACTGAAGACGTTAACAGATGATGTATATATATTTTATTGCAGAGGGTAACAAAGTTTCCCATTGGGGACATAATTAATAGTTAATAATTATCAAGTTGTGGTCAGTGTGTTAAAGAGGCACTATGCAATTTGTTGTACATTATTTCATGTACAATCGGCCAGTTTGTGATTCACACTAGTGAATCTGATAAGCGTTTATGTCGATTCTGTGAATAAATATATAATTCTTGTGTTTAGCCTTTTTATGGGTATTTTTCTTCTTCAGTTACACAGATAACATATCGTAGATGAAATTTCTTGCAATATATTTAGATTATCGCAGATATCATGTATCGTGATATTATCGTTATGAAGGGCCAAATTTGTCAGAGTATCGTATTGTGAGTTACTCGTATCGTCCCACCCCTACCACACGCACACAACGACACATACACATACACACATACACACACACACACACACACACACACACACACATACACACATACACACACACACTACCTAGAATGTATGCAGCCAGGGTACTTGGAAGGTCTTGTTAAAACATCCATCAGAAATGGCCTATATTTCTCAGGCTGTGCAGGAGTTTCAGAACCAGGTAGCCAGTGTGGTGGGACAACTTCTAGATCAGTACCAGCAACAGTTTGGGCCTGCCTTCCTGCCTGGAGCCAAGCAGCTGGACCCCAGCGCACAGGAACAGCGTAAAACCCAGCTCCTGGGAGAGCTCAACTATTCTGGGAAGTACCTGGCTTTCAAGGAGCAGCTAAAGGTGAGAGGAGATGGAGAGAGATGGAGAAAGGTTACGAAGCAGGTGGTTGTGTCACGTGTGTTGGTCAGCAGGTCACCATTAACGCTGCTAGGAACAGATGATAGTGAGTATGGACTATGGATGTACCGACTGTTTAGTTTAGGGGTATATATGGTTTAAACTTGACAACAAAAACAAACATAAACCAGTATTCTAGAATGGACTACATTTGATTTCCTGTCAGTTGATATTTACCACTTAATCTATAGGAATGTTACAAAGTGCTTGGTTTTGAGGCAGCAGGTGACTGTTTGTAAAGCTGATATATAATAATAATAATAATAATAACTTTATTTGTATAGCACTTTTCATACAGAGGTTGCAGTTAACTTCAAAGTGCTTCACAACAGTAAAAAATACAGGCATAAGAGAGCATAAAAATAAAAAATTTAAATACAAAGAGATAGAGAGGTAGCAAGGTTAGGCAAATCACAGTTCTTCAGCAATACAAATAATAAAGTAGAATAGATTAGATAGAGTAAAAAAGTTCAGTTTGATTCAGTTTAAAATAGGCTAAAAATAATAAGATAGAACGGACAGTAAAAAGTGTGCTAAGATTGTTCAATAAAGAAAAATATATAACAACAGAGACAGATAGCAAGGTATGGTAAATCACAGTGTTTCACATTAGGATCTAGCATCCCAATAGGCTCTCTGTTTACAGTTTGATTCAGTAATACAAATAATAAAAATAGTTTAAAATGATTCAGTTTAAAAATAGTCATCAGTAAGAAGTAAAACGTGTGATAAAATAGTTCTCTTAAAATTACAGTGCATACAGTAGGAGGTAGTGAGATAAAATTAGCATAGAACCGACACATGAATTTGATAGGCAGTGTATAAAAGTAGGCAGGGTAAGAATAGTGCAGGTAAGTACAATTTGTGTCAGGATATCCCTGATGTTTCTATAATAATATTTCCCCTTGCCACTAGGTGGTAGCAGATATCTATCTTCAAATATTTGCCTGCATTACCCCACAGTGAAATGCCTGAGCAAAGAGATAGGTTTTAAGCTGTCTTTTAAAGATGTCTAGCGAGTTGGCTTCTCTGATGTTTTGGGGTAGTTTGTTCCACAGTTTTGGGGCATAGTTGATAAAGGCTGCATTACCGATCCTCTTTTGACTGTTTCTGGGAGCCTCTAGTAGTCCAGCAGCTGATGATCGCAGTGTTCTTGCTGGTGTGTAATTTATTAGAGTGTTGGCGATGTAGCTAGGTCCCTGTCCATTTAGAGCTTTGTATGTAAGGAGAAGGACCTTAAAGTCAATTCTAAATGTTACAGGAAGCCAGTGTAAAGCAGCTAAGACTGGACTAATGTGCTCTCTCCTTTTGGTTCTAGTTAGCAGTCGGGCTGCAGAGTTTTGGATTAGCTGAAGCCTCTCTGTGGTTTTCTTAGGGAGACCTGTGAAAAGTGCATTACAGTAGTCTAACCGGCTAGATATGAATGCATGAATTAGCTTCTCAGCATCGTTCTGATTAATAAATGGTCATACTTTTGCTATATTTCTGAGATGGAAGAACGATGTTTTCGTCACTTTGCTAATATGAGAATTGAAGTTTAGTTCTGAATCTATGATAACTCCGAGACTAGTGACCTCAGATTTGATCCAAGGGGTTAGTCCTCCCAGGTTCTTTATTAATGTTTCTTTTTTAGTTTTGGGGCCGATAATTAGAATTTCAGTTTTGTTCTCGTTTAGTTTCAGGAAGTTCTTACTCATCCATTTATTTATTGCCAGTAAGCAGTCTGTAATGGAGCTAATCGCTGTATAATTTGGTTCAGCAGATATGTACAGTTGTGTATCATCCGCATAGCTATGGAAATCTACATTATGTTCTCTGATGATATCACCCAGCGGTAACATGTAAAGGGAGAAGAGTAAAGGACCTAAGCAACTCCCTTGTGCAACTCCATAGTTGTTGTCGTATATATCAGACATGTGATCTCCTAGTTTAACATAGAATTTCCTCCCTCTGATGTATGTTTTAAACCAGCCTAGCACATGTTCTGAGAAACCGACATGGTTTTCAAGACGATCGATTAGAATATCGTGATCGATTGTATCAAATGCTGCACTGAGATCTAGCAGGATAAGGATGGAGATCGTATTCTCATCAGAGTTTAGCCTGAGGTCACTGATTATTTTGGTGAGGGCAGTTTCAGTGCTATGATATTTTCTGAATCCCGACTAAAATTCTTCTAAGATGTTGTTTTCTTCAAGAAAGGAATTTATTTGAACTGAAACTATCTTTTCAAGTACTTTACTAATGAATGGTAGGTTGGATATTGGACGATAATTTGCCATTACATTACTATCCAAGTTAGTTTTTTTTTAGTAATGGCTTTACAACTGCTGTTTTAAAGGCATCTGGGAAAATACCAGTTCTAAGGGAAGTGTTTATGATATCTAGCACAGGGCTTGAAACACTATTAAACACCCGTTTGAAGAAAGCTGTAGGTATAGGGTCAATGTCTGAGGTGGAGGAGTTACATTCGGAGACAGTTTTGCAGAGTACATCTAATGTGATGCATGTGAATCTTCTCATGGTTATATTGCGTGGTTTGCTGCAATCAGCTTTATTTCCATCATGAGTAATGCTGGCCCTGATCAAGGTTATTTTGTAGTGCAAGTTCTTCACACTTAACCATTGATGACTGAGGAGGTGTAGGGGCAGTGTTGAGTAGTACATTAATAGTGGAAAAAAGGATTCTGGAGTTTCCAGCGTTTTCTGTAATGATTTTAGAGAAGTAGTCTTTCCTTGCTAAGCGGATGGTTTTATTATAAGCAGTTAAAGCATCTTTGTATATATCACAGCATATGGTGGTTTTTGTTTTACTCCATTTTCGCTCCGCTGCACGACATTTCCTTTTTTCTTTGTTGACCGTATTATAGTTCAACCAGGGCGAGGCTCTGGTTTTCTTCTTTTTCGTTTTTAGTGGGGTGACAGAATTTAATACAGATGACAGTGCATCATTGAGATTTTCTACCATTTCATTTAGAGAGCTGTCATGATTGTGTGGTTCATGTAGTCTGATAAGATCAATGAACTTTGATTCAGCCTTGTCGTTTAGGAGCCTCTTTTGAACTATGATTTATTTTTTTGTTTTAGTAAGGGTTATTTGAGTATAAAAAAATATACAGTGATGGTCGGAGAGAGGTAATTCAGTTATTGAGAAATTGTTTATGCTTAGCCCAGTTGTTGTTATAACTAAGTCTAATGTATTCCCAAGCCTGTGAGTTGCATTTGTTATGCTGTGTTAGGTCAAAGCTATCCAGTAGATTTTTTTGTTCTATAGTTTTGGAGTCTGTTTTCTTATTAAAATGGATGTTCAAGTCTCCATTTAGGATCACCTTATCATATCCGGTAACACATAGTGAAATCAGTTCAGAGAGCTCCTGTATAAATATAGGTGAGTGTCTAGGAGGGCGGTATATTGTGACGATAATGGTTGATTCTGTTTTGAGCTCAATGGCAAGATATTCCATCGACATGAACTCGCCTAGTTCTGTGATTCTAAACAAGAGTTTTGAGGAGAAAATGGCTGCAACCCCTCCCCCCTTCTATTTTTTCTGGGTATTTGAAGAAAATTATAGTCTGGTGGACAAGCCTCTATCATTATTGATGTAGCTGTGTCATTATTTAGCCATGTCTCTACTAGGCAAATGCAATCTAAGTTATTTTCTTTAATCAGATCATTTACTAAACATTTTCTATTATTCAGTGATCTGACATTTAGGAGGGAACATTTTATTTGTTGGACTTCTTTAGAGGAGGTCTGTTTTGGCTTGACCTTGATGGCCCTGAGGTTAATAGCAGGTAAACGCATTGATGGTGTATAGTTTTTACCATGCCATTGGCTGGTTATGATTACCGGTATGTTTTGAGAGATGGCATGGTAGTTGCACTATACTGTACTGTACTCAGGATGGGTTGATTTGATTGGCAGACTGTCCATCTCCTCTAGTGCATGATGACGAGCTGATTTGATTAGCTCTTTTGGGGACATTAGATCAGACGAGATGGCCTTGTGTGATATGGGGGGGAGGGGAGGACGCCTTGTGCTGCTGCTGCACCTCGTGGCGAGATTGTGTCCTTCGTGATTATCTCTCGTGCTGGTATGAGTTTGATATCCTTGGAGGCCATTAAGGCATGACGCATGTTTGCTGCCAGAAGCCTCGATCCTAAGCGATTTGGGAAGAAGCCATTTATTTTAAAGCGTTCTGGGTTATTCCAGAAAACATTGAAATTGTCAATGAATTTCAGGCCGTATATAAGACAGGCAGACCCTAACCATGAATTAAGATTTATGAGTCGACTAAAGGCTTCTTGTCCTCTGCGAAAGCATGCAATTGGTCCACTGATGGACACATCAGTGTCTATGTACACAGACTGATGTTTGTCTAGTGTGTTCATTAAACGTGTGAAATCCTCTTTCAATGTCTCTGTGCCCGTCTTCTTTTGCAGGATGTCAAACGATCCAGAGTGAATGACAATTTTTGTTATGCCCGGTCTGATGAGTGTTGGAAGTATTTCGGCCAGCTCAGTATGCAGTCTGTTTTCTGTTTGAGGTTAGCATTTTTCTTTCCAACAGTTCTGGGGCCGTTTGTTTTTGGATTAGGCCTAGTCTGCCGGTTCTTACCACAGTCCTGTGGCCTTGGTGAAGCCTCGCTAGCTGTACCACTAGCCTTCTCAATAGCCGTCATGTTAACGCTAGTCTCGTACCTTCGGCGTCGGCTACCGCGACGTTCTCCTCTGCGCATGGTAGTCTTGTCGCTGTTAGCCGTTAGCTCAGTCTGGGTCGTGTTTGCTAGCCACGCCGCTCGTGGCTCTGTTTTCCTCGTCGTCTCGTCGTTAGCGTGTGCTCCGATGTGCCGGCTGTTAGCTTCGCTAGCATTAGCGTGAGCTCCCGCATGCCAGCTGTTTGCTTCGCTAGCGTTAGCGTTAGCTCCAGTATTCCTGCTATTAGCGTCGTTAGCGTGAGCTCCGTTACGCTCGCTGTTTGCTTCGCTAGCGTCGTTAGCCACGCTTCTAAGTCTCTTTGCTTTCATGTTTCAAGTTTCAAGTTTCTTTAATAGTTGTCATACAGAAGTACAGAATACTTTTATACAAAATGCTTCTTACTGTTACGCTCCAGAGACTGTGCAAGACAAGATAAGTATGAAATAAAATAACATAGTATAGTATGTAAATTAGAAGTAAAAAAAATGAGGTCACAGTGTTCAGTATAGACATATGTACAATGTTCGATGCAGAATAGACGTAACTGAGTTACGCAGTTCAAAGAGGCAGTTGTTCGGGTGGCTCGAGTCCTTAATAATTCTCTTAGCCTTCCCCCTGCACCGCTTGTTGTAAATGTTCTGGAGGGTGGGAAGCCCCCCTCCAATTGTGCGTTCGGCTGAACGTGTCACTCTTTGTAGTCTGCTACGGTCTTGTGCAGTGCTATTCCCAAACCAGGAGGTGATGTTGCCAGTCAGGATGCTCTCTATTGTACATGAGTAGAAGTTCCTAAGGATCTTCTGACTGACTTGGAACTTCCTTAGGCGCCTGAGGAAGTAGAGGCGTTGTCGTGCCTTCTTCACAACACTGTCAATGTGTGTGGTCCATGTCAAGTCCTCGGATATGTGGGCTCCGAGGTACTTGAAACTGTTCACTCTCTCAACCGGTGCCCCGTCAATGCTGAGGGGGCTGTAGTCCTTGACCCCCGACCTCCTGAAGTCCACAATCATCTCTTTTGTTTTGCTGATGTTCAGGGAGAGGCAGTTCTCCTGACACCACTGTGACAGATTTTCTACCTCTTCCAGGTAGGCCCTCTCGTCGTTGGCAGAGATCAGGCCCACCACTACTGTGTCATCAGCAAATTTGATGATTGTGTTGTTGTTCCGCTGTGCCACACAGTCATGTGTGTACAGGGAGTAGAGGAGGGGGCTCAGAACACAGCCCTGGGGGGCCCCTATGTTGAGCGTGATGGATGAGGAGGTGCAGTTGCCTGCTCTTACCACCTGGGGTCTGCCCGTCAGGAAGTCCAAGACCCACTGGCAGAGGTCATAGTTCAAGCCCAGGTCCCTGAGCTTGGCTATGAGTTTGGAGGGGACTATGGTATTGAATGCTGAGCTGTAGTCGATGAACAGCATTCTCACATAGTTCCCCTGCCTCTTGTCCAGGTGTGATGCTGCTGTATGCAGCACATGGGCTATGGCGTCCTCCGTGGACCTGTTGGGGCGATATGCAAATTGCAGGGGGTCCAGGTTGATGGGGAGGGAGGAACAGATGTAGCCCTTCACTAGCTTCTCAAAGCACTTCATGGCTATGGAGGTGAGGGCTACAGGGCGGTAGTCGTTGAGGCAAGCAGGCGTAGATTTTTTGGGTACAGGGATGATGGTGGACTTCTTCAGACAGGTGGGGATGACAGCCTGTTCCAAGGACAGGTTGAAGATGTCAGTGAATACCGGGGCCAGTTGGTCGGCACAGACTTTTAGGACGCGGCCGGGGATGCCGTCCGGTCCTGCTGCCTTCCTGATATTCACTTTTTTAAAGATCCGTCTCACCTCATGCTCTGTTACCCTGAACACTGAGTCTCCATCAGCAGACCCCCCCCCCCATTGCCGTGGTTTGTAGGCTGGTGTTGTTATTCACAGCCTCAAACCTCGCATAGAAGGAGTTGAGATCATTTGCTAAGGATATGTCACTGTTCAGCTTGAGGGAGGTGTCATCGTTCTGAGGCCCTGCCACATGCCTCTAGAGTCAGCCTGTTCAAACTGAAGTTCAACTTTATCCCTGTAACGCCGTTTTGCCTCTATTACTGCTCTCCTGACGTTGTATCTTGCCGTCTTGTGTTCTTCCATGTTGCCTGTCACCAGGCCGGAGTTGTAGGCTGATGTGCGCACTTTCAGAGCCTCACGGACGGATTTATCTACCCAGGGCTTTTAATTTGGGTAGATTCTAATTGTGGTAGCGGGGATTGTTTCTTCTACCAGAGTACAGACAAAGTCAAGCACCGTTTCAGTGTATTCGTTAATATTGGCTGTGTTATCACGGAATACCCTCCAGTCTGTGCATTCAAGTGCAGCTTGGAGTGTCTCCTCTGACGTCACGGTCCAACGCTTAACCTCTCGCGAGACCACCGGCGTTCGCTTGAGACTTTGTTTATACTTTGGCAAAAGAAAAATGGCGGCGTGATCGGACTTACCGAATGGGCTAAGAGCCTGTGACTTGTACCCATTCTTAATTTGGGTGTTGATATGCGTGTTTCCGAGAGTAGGTTGAAACTATTTCCTGGCGGTACCGGGGGTGAGGTAATGATCGTGTTCCTGGTTCGTTTATTTCTCCTTTTATCCTTGACGGTGGTCCACTGCTTTGGTTTAGCTCCTAGGTTGTGCCAAGGACCGTCTTTTGGGTGGTGCTGTTCTGTAGCTAGCCTAGGCCAGGTCTCAATCATGGTATCGTTGGCTATATTTGTAGTAGCTTCAAAAATAGAGTCAATGAGTCGCTCATCCTGTTGGATTTGGTGCAGGATAGAAACTCGAGCCTCCAGCTCTACAATCACTCATCCTCAGGCAGCTAGTACATTCTGTGGGAGAGCCGAGTCCCGGCATCTTCCCTTATTTCTTGTCTTTTCAGGTTAGGCTAAACTGAAGCTAAGCTAGGTACTTAGCTGGTGATGGTGGGTCTTGTTTTCTTTCAGCCGGGGTCTTTATGAAGTATTCTCGCCTTTCATAAATATCCTCGCCTTCAGCAGTGCCCGACATAGTCCTTTGTGTGTAGCTGATAAGACGGAGACTTCTTCATCTCGCTGGTCCTCCCACGGAGAGATCTCGCTACTCGTCCTTTCGGCGAAGTACTGCGGTCATAAATCTAAATAAATAAATTCACAGTTCTGGAGAAGTACCATAGGAACTGGGAGTTAACGTACAGAGTATTTAGAGTTGAAAGGGCTATAATAAATCATTAAGGTAGCGATAGGCAGAAAAACACGGAGCGACTGTAAAAAGCAGCTTGCATAGCAGAAGCAGGAAGTAAGCTTATAGAAATGTTCTGATCACGGGGAAGATATTTACAACAGGTCAACTTTAAGAAGCGTTTAGAAGCTCTTCTACTTCAACTTGACAACTTAAACATTCAAAATGGCCCCTTGTTTATTTCCTGTGTTTAGCAATATCAATAGCTGACAACAAATAATCGTTGGTCCAAGCTGTTCCCTGGCAACACAATTCCACTGCAACTGTCTTTAATGCACAGTGGAACTGTTTAAAATTACTTACTGAGAGAGATTACATGAACATGGTTTTGTCTAGTACTATGTGGCAATGTCAGGATGGTTTGATATATGTGTCTAGTACTATGTGGTAATGTCAGGATGGTTTGATATGTGTGTCTAGTACTATGTGGTAATGTCAGGATGGTTTGATATATGTGTCTAGTACTATGTGGTAATGTCAGGATGGTTTGATATGTGTCTACTGTCTAGTACTATGTGGTAATGTCAGGATGGTTTGATATGTGTGTCTAGTACTATGTGGTAATGTCAGGATGGGTTGATATGTGTGCCTAGTTGTAACTGAGGGGTACAATTCCCTGACTGTATTAATCAAGTACTGATATCATTGAATCACTACCGACTTGTACATTGCTGGCCAACACCGTACAAAGGTATTCTAGATGACGACACTCGCACAATAACAGGTTTTCCACACAAAATACTAGTTTACAATATTTATTACGTAAAAGGGATTGTTTACAGTACTTAGATTGCGCTTATAAGGCAAAGAATGTGCAGTCAAATCAATAGTGAATATTAAGGTAATTAGATCTGGTTATTCTGGGAAAGGGTGTACTACCGGTTGTAAGCCAGCAGAGGGGGCCAAAGCTCTATGCAAGTCCAGGGTTCAAGGGGGCGATGTCCCTTGGAGCAGCGGGGAAACAGTGGTGATCCCAGGGTGCGCTCCGCGCAGATGAGAGCCGTCGAGCCTCTGTTACGACAGAGACAGGCTTGAGTGATGGTCTCACGGGCAGGTGTAGTTCCCACAGTAGCAGTGGGGTAGGCGGTTCTCTGCTCCAGCAGCTGGGTCAAAGCAATGAAGAAGAATAATCCTTGCCCGGAGAGTGGCACTGCCGGTGGGGTGTAAGTCCTCCGTGGTGCTGCTGCTGCTCCGGTGTAAATCCTCCGGTGCGGTAATGCACGGTTGGTCCTGACGTTACTGTACTATTAGCTCGGGCAATAAGTGCTCTATGTCGACGCACAATTACTCACTCCACGTGGTCTTTGACTCGTAATGAAGGTTTACTAATGAATAGAGAACGATACGACAAACAGACGTATTTAGAATAACACGAGACTATATTGGGGCGATACGAGCCCTGCTGCACCGCACGTTGCGTAGTGGGTAAGGCTTTACTCGGTAACTGAACCAGACTGAACTGAAGGCGAACTGAAGAGGAACTGCAAAGGGGAACTGCAAGGGGGGTTCTGTATTCTTGCGCCATATTTATATCCACGGTGGACAAATAGTGCCTATCTCATTTCTGTCGCCTCCCGGTCTCGTAGCCGTGGGCGAAAGCGGGCATGTTCAGACATATCTCGTCGGTACCTTTCAAGTCAGCTCGAGGGGGCAAGGCTTTACTCGGTACCTGGCGCCATGGGATCGCTTCCAATAGAGGAATGAATATTATGGTCTGTCCTGCTAGACTAAAGGGATATTCCGTGCATATTGTACAAGGAATATACAGGGGATATCAAACGATATGCAAATATTATACATGGGATCTCAGGCAATAAATATATATATTCGGTTTAGTCTGACCCTTTGTAACAGCCGCCCCCTAATTAGTCCCACCTAATTAGCTAAGCAGGGGCAGATTAACCGCACTGTCCACTACTCAATGTCTGTGAGGGGTCGGGCAGTTCACAGAGTCAGGGGGTCATGGTCGTCATTAGGCAAGTCGGGGAGCCTTGGCGACTCTATCAGCCTCGCCACGGGTCGGTTGTAGATCCGCCCTTGGCCGAGCGCTTCTGCCACTCTGACCTTTCCGTCGGCACCAGTGGTCACTTTGCTTACGCAGCCGGCCGGCCACGCAGCTCGGGGTAGTGACTGGTCTATGGTCATGACGACTGGACGGGATGAAGGGGGGCTTAGGAGGAAGCGGGCCTGAGACTGCTTTGATCTTGGCTTGGCTGTGCTTTCTCATCCTCCGTCTGTTTCTCTTGTTCGCTCTGTACCCCGTGTGAGGAGGGGCCGGTCCCGGCCGCCCCGTCAAGGAGTCGCTTGGGGTGCTGGGTTCGAGGTCAGCTACGTCTGAAGCGCAGCTGAGGGGGGTGGAGTTCCGAACTCCCTCTGGTACCCACGGTTCTCTCACGGGCCTCTCGCTTAATGTCAATAGCCTCTGCTGTATGGGGGAGAGGCCGGTGTCTTCTTCTGTCTCTCTGGAGTGGAGGCAACTAGTGGCTGCTGTTCGGTTGAGAGATTTAGCGAGGGGGCCTTGCAATGTCCATCCTAGGCGGGTCTCGACTGCTGCAGGACAGCCTCGGGTTCCGGTATGGACCCGGTCTATCGGGACGATGAGGTCTGCATGGTCGGAGCCTATCAGCAGGGTCGGAGTGGCGCCGTCTATGAGCGGGATAGGTAGTTGACGCAGGTGCGCACACTTATCCATCAGCTGTGGGATGGGGTAGGTGTACTGTGATAGTCCTATTTCTTGGCTGGTGAAAGCATTTGTTATCTTGTACCGTCGCTCTGGCTGCCCGCTTGCTGCGATAGTGAAGGAGACATTCTCGCCCTTTATCGTCTTTAAATCTCTTCTTATTGTCCGAATCGTCATTTGGTTCTCGCTCCCCCGCAGTCCCAGCTGGGCCGCAGCGGACGCGAGCAGAAGGGTCTTCTCTGACCCGTCATCAAGGACGGCGTAAGTGTCCATGACTTTGTCCCCGTGGCTCAGGAGCACTCTGACCACTTTGAGGAGCACTCGGGGGGTCTCGCTGTGCTGGTCAATGTGGAGCACTCCTGCTGGTTGGTTGTCTTGGACCTTCTGGTGGGCTCCGCACCGTGCTGCGCGGTAAGCGGCGCCCGCCTGGGCCGCCTGGCGCCACTGGTTCACTTGGACGGGGTTCAGTGTCTTATATTCGGCGCACTGTGCCAGCCAGTGTCCGCCGTCGCAGTAGGTACAGTAGGGAGCGGTCTGGGGGCTCTTCGGTGCTGGTGCCACCGCCTCGGCATGGTACAGTACCGCGACGGGCCCACTCTGTTGTCCTGGGTGACGCTTGTTGATGTCGTGCAGGACCTCCAGGTGGGTGCCACCGCACCTGCTGCACTTTTTCTTCAGGTGGCACTCAGCTGCTAGGTGGCTGCGCGCGCAGCGGAAGCAGCGGCGGTGGTCCTTGACCCACTGGCTCACATCATCCGTGGTCAGCTTCTTGAAATCCTCGCACTGATGGAGCCGATGTTCTCCCTCACAGTACTGGCACTCGATCTTCCACTGGTCCTCTTTTGTCGAGGGGGTGTTGTGGTTGGAGTGCTGCGGTACTGACTCTGATTGGTGCATGACAGTCACCGATCTTCTTCCATCATTTATTCTCCTGGTTCCTTCTCTGGAGCCAGGGGTGCTCCGTCCGAATGTATCTAGCCATAAGCTGCTGACTTCTCTCGCCAGGAAGTCGGCTAGATCGAGGAGGTTCGGTTCGGGGCCATTAGGGTCTCGGTGGTCTCTCTGCCGCCTAAAGCGCTCCTGTCGGGCGGGCGGTAGCTTCTCCAAGATCCTCTCTACATTTGAGTTGGCGTATAGTTCATGCCTACCCTTTTCCCTCTGCGCTCCCAGCATCCCTACCAGGGACTGCACTCTGATGGACAGGTCGTCCAGTGCTCGATTGTCTGTGGCTGGGGGTAGGCGGTCAATATGCCTTATCTCTTCTATCACGTAATCCCATATACGTCCATATCTCTGGTCCAGCGCTGCAAGGGCCGCTGTGTATGGTGTCGAAGAGGAGGCGTAGGCCAGCGCTATATTGTGCGCTTGCGGTACTTTCAGGTGCTTCAGTAATATTGCATACTTGTGGCGTTCATCAGCGACATCCACCATCATTGTCTCTAGGCACATCCGGAGCTCCGTGTACTGTGCTCGATTCTCATAGACGAAGTCTGGGATTGACGGCGTGGCAATGTATGACGCTGTGGGTGACTGATACATCGGTGAGCGTTGGGGGAGAGGCCTCCTAGGCGAGTCTCCTCTGGCGTGTCGTCTTGGGCTGGTACTTGGTGGGTACCGAAGGTCGGGTACCCAGGTGCTGTTCCTCGGGGCTGACGGTGCGTCAAACTCACCCGTGAGTTGAGTCGGGGGTTTGTAGCGCAGGGCCTCGGGGCTGACTTCTGGGCTGTACTGGACCTCCTGGTCCTGAGTATGTGGCTGCGGGTCGGGGCTGTACTGAGCCTCCTGGGCCAGAGCACGTTGCTGCTGGTCGGCTTGACACTCCTCTTCCTCCTCCTCTTCCTCCGCTAGGACCTGGAGTCGTCTGTTCAGTCTCTCGGCGTGGTCCGGTTCCGTTACCCGGTTGCTGGGTCTCGTATGGACCGGCTGGGGAGGGGGTTCGGAGACGTGGACAGGATCCTCCTGTAGGCGGGGTGAAGGGGGGCTTCGTCGGGTAGGGGAATGTGTCCTAGACCCATGTCTCGACGATCTCTGGGAGCTCCGTGCGGAGTGAAGGGGTGTCGCCATGGCAACTAGTTTGTCCATCAGCTCCGCCTGCAGCCGGTCGCGCTCTGCCTCGCGCCGGGCATGGGCTGCGTCGCGCGCGGCTTCGCGCTGGGCATTGGCGATGTCGCGCTGCGCATTGGCGCTGGCCTGGGCAGCGTCGCGCTGTGCGTTGGCGACGTCGCGCTGGGCACTGGCGCTGGCATGGGCGGCGTGGAGCTGTGCATTTGCGGCGTCGGCGCGGCTTCGCTCGATGTTCTCTTCTGTCTGGAGGCGTCTGGTCTCCAGCCTTATGCGGTCGTCTTCGCTCCTTTGTTGCGCCTGGAAGCGCTCTCGCTCACCTGCGTAATGTTCGCGCTCGCACGTCTGTTGCGCTTGAAGTCGATCGCGTTCGGTGGAGGCTGCCAGGGTGGCGATGAGTGCCTGCGCCAGCATCTTGTCCGCCTCGCTGGGGGAAGACGCCGTTCGGGGCGATCGGCTCCCGGCAGTACTGGTTGGAGATCCGTTCTCCGGTTGCGTACCGCGGAGATCCGTCTCCTGGGTGCGCGTCTCTTTAGGGTTGTCTTCCTCCCGGGGCTGGTCAGGGACTACTTCTTGGGTAGTGTCTGGGGGTAAAGTCGTGTCAGTTCCCTCCTGGTCCCCACCGTGAGCTTGGTCAGTTACATTAGCACCCACTAGGGCCTCTGTGGTCGGGGTAACCTGGTTGTTAGGGTCAGACATAATTTTACTTTCTACTTTTTCCGCGTTTAACTTCCCTTTAAAGCTAGGTATTGGACTGACAGAGTATGCCTCTAGGTAGGGAGGTGGCTGTCGTCTGCGCTGCGGGCGATCTAGCTTAGGAGAACCGTTTGTGGAGTGTTCGTCATCGGCCAATTCCATATTAATATTATATTAATATTACGCTAATTATTATCCGGCTCGAAGGACCAATTGTAACTGAGGGGTACAATTCCCTGACTGTATTAATCAAGTACTGATATCATTGAATCACTACCGACTTGTACATTGCTGGCCAACACCGTACAAAGGTATTCTAGATGACGACACTCGCACAATAACAGGTTTTCCACACAAAATACTAGTTTACAATATTTATTACGTAAAAGGGATTGTTTACAGTACTTAGATTGCGCTTATAAGGCAAAGAATGTGCAGTCAAATCAATAGTGAATATTAAGGTAATTAGATCTGGTTATTCTGGGAAAGGGTGTACTACCGGTTGTAAGCCAGCAGAGGGGGCCAAAGCTCTATGCAAGTCCAGGGTTCAAGGGGGCGATGTCCCTTGGAGCAGCGGGGAAACAGTGGTGATCCCAGGGTGCGCTCCGCGCAGATGAGAGCCGTCGAGCCTCTGTTACGACAGAGACAGGCTTGAGTGATGGTCTCACGGGCAGGTGTAGTTCCCACAGTAGCAGTGGGGTAGGCGGTTCTCTGCTCCAGCAGCTGGGTCAAAGCAATGAAGAAGAATAATCCTTGCCCGGAGAGTGGCACTGCCGGTGGGGTGTAAGTCCTCCGTGGTGCTGCTGCTGCTCCGGTGTAAATCCTCCGGTGAGGTAATGCACGGTTGGTCCTGACGTTACTGTACTATTAGCTCGGGCAATAAGTGCTCTATGTCGACGCACAATTACTCACTCCACGTGGTCTTTGACTCGTAATGAAGGTTTACTAATGAATAGAGAACGATACGACAAACAGACGTATTTAGAATAACACGAGACTATATTGGGGCGATACGAGCCCTGCTGCACCGCACGTTGCGTAGTGGGTAAGGCTTTACTCGGTAACTGAACCAGACTGAACTGAAGGCGAACTGAAGAGGAACTGCAAAGGGGAACTGCAAGGGGGGTTCTGTATTCTTGCGCCATATTTATATCCACGGTGGACAAATAGTGCCTATCTCATTTCTGTCGCCTCCCGGTCTCGTAGCCGTGGGCGAAAGCGGGCATGTTCAGACATATCTCGTCGGTACCTTTCAAGTCAGCTCGAGGGGGCAAGGCTTTACTCGGTACCTGGCGCCATGGGATCGCTTCCAATAGAGGAATGAATATTATGGTCTGTCCTGCTAGACTAAAGGGATATTCCGTGCATATTGTACAAGGAATATACAGGGGATATCAAACGATATGCAAATATTATACATGGGATCTCAGGCAATAAATATATATATTCGGTTTAGTCTGACCCTTTGTAACACTAGTACTATGTGGTAATGTCAGGATGGTTTGATATGTGTGTCTAGTACTATGTGGTAATGTCCGGATGGTTTAATATGTGTGTCTAGTACTATGTGGTAATGTTATGGTATATTTCAATATATACTCTTAACCATGGCTGCCTAGTTATAGCTGAAAGTGGGGGTGCAAGATTATTAAGTGACAGGCAAGGGGTGGTTTGGAAGATTTTTTTTTTAATTTAATGAATACCTGTACGTGCAATTTCCTGCAATATAGAGCCTTCAATCTTGACCAATAAAGCTGCTCTTTTCACTATAAAACTCAGTTTATATTGCAGTATGATAGCCAATTACTATAATAATAATAATATATTAACACTTTCACTGCCACTCACGAGATATCTCGGGTTTCCGATAGTTATGTTGAAAGCCACTCACGAGATTTCTCTGATTTTAATTTTGTATTTCTTTTGTTAGTGATCTGAAATCATATTGCATCACGCGAGCCTACCCTAGTATACCTGAGCGCCGCCGGCGATCAGATGTGGAAAAAAGCGCCCCCTATCGTCTCCCAGATGACATAAGGGATTTTGGAATAGACTCAATGAAAATGGATGGGGAAAAAAATCCTGTACTCCACATTTTCCAGTCCACTGATGCAGCCGGGGTTATCACAGTTCATTCTGGAGCCTCTCAGACCCGCGGAATCATGTACTGCACTGTACACACGTTGGATCCATACACTTATCGATTTTTTCGAATCAGGAATTAGAATATACCAGTTGGATACCATCTGATGTCAGGTAAGGAATCTATGTTATCAGTGTTAGGATAATCAGACTAATTTTGATGAAGATATAGGCTGTTTTGTGAAATGGGCTCTTTCGGTTTCACTGTAAAAGTCCAAGAGGAAATGAACACAGCGATTATTCGTGCGTGGCTCGAATGTGCTTGCGTGCACGTATAATATTGATCATCTAGCGTTTATTTGAAAACGATTCATAAATAGGCAGACAAATATCAACATTCTGAAATATTCCAGTAAAAGACGATTATCATAGAATGGTCTAGAATGAACTGTTTTTTACCTCAAAACGGGTGCTTTTCAAAATGCTCTCAAACTGAAATGAAGCGATAAAAAAACAATCTGCCTTGACAGCACTGACTGGAAAAGGATTCTTTGATAAGCGACGGGCAGATTAGACACATAGCCATAATTTAAAACATAGATTAGGCGATATTAAGCGTAACATTGGCGCCGATGGTGGCATTGAAGCGCTACCTCTGGCGCCACCTCGTGGCATTCAAAGTGTTAATATATATATATACTGTATATATACTATATATTGATTTTTCGCTCTTTTATTTTTATTAAATCAATCTCCTTTCAAATAGGCCAAGTTTTTAATAAAAAAGAGAAAAAAGATATATTTCCATTACCTGTAACTCTTGTGTCTCTTTCTCTCCTTCTCTGCCTCCTCCCTGAGTCTGCACAGTCACCATATCATTCTACATTAAGGAGAGCAATACACTTATGAATACACAATCTTTATGCTACTCTGTAAAGAAAGGGAGAGAGGGGGGGGATATATGATCCAAGTATTTGTGTCTTAATTTGTTATGTTATCCTACACTTTAAGCTGACTGTCTGATATTTCCATTACCTGTAACTCTTGTCTCTTTCTCTCCTTCCTGAGTCTGCACAGTCACCATATCATTCTAAATTAAGGAGAGCAATACACTTATGAATACACTGAACATCATTATGAAACATTTCTATTAGCATTTCACCTCTTGCTTATGAACATTTTTCAACTAGTCCAAGGGCGGGATCCACAAAGAATGGATTGCACGGTGCTAATTGCACCCTTACTTACAATTCATTATGAATTGAAAATGGGGGACCCTGATGTAAACAAGACGAAAGTCTTTCTCTGGTCTGCATCCCCTTAACAATCATGTGTATTGAGCCGTACTGTACTGTACGCTGTACCCATTCTGCAATCTGTTATTGATTGATTAAAAATGTTATTAATGAATGAATGAATGAATGAAAACTTTATTTAACAGATTGCAGAATGGGTACAATACAGTACGGCTCAATACATACAATTATTAAGGGGATGCAGACCTGAGAAAGACGTTTGTCTTGTTTCCATCAGGGTCCCCCATTTTCAATTCATAATGAATTGTAAGTAAGGGTGCAATTAACACTGTGCAATCCATTATTTGTGGATCCCGCCCTTTAAGTATTTGAGATATTAGGCTACTAGGGTTCTTACTTTGCTTTTTTGTGTACTGAAAAATGCTCTGATGTCTGTATTCTTTCTTTTTTCTGCCATGTTACCTGGTTGGCTGGACACACACACACACACACACACACACACACACACACACACACACACACACACACACACACACACACACACACACACACACACATACACATACACATACACACACACACACAGTGTGCAGGTTATTTACAGGAGATGGGCTTCTATCATAGTTTCAAGTTTCAAGTTCAAGTTTCTTTATTAGTTGTCATACAGAAGTACAGAATACTTTTATACAAAATGCTTCTTTCTGTTACGCTCCAGACTGTGCTAGACATAAATAGATAAGTATAAAATAAAATAAAATAAATATAGCAAGTATAAACTAGAAGTCACGTACGTAGGCACAAGTGTTCAGTATGTACATATGTACAATGTTCAATGCAGAGTAGAAGTAACTGAGTTACTGTTGTGAAGGGCCAGATTAAAGCTGAGAATCTACATTTATTGTTTTATATACATTGTATATTATTTATATATACACGGTATATCCCTTTAAGCCTGCATTCGAATCATAGTAATATTCGCTCTCCTTATTGGATAATGCCCTCGGCATGTCGCAACATGCCCGGAGACAGCGTATTGATTCGAGACGAGAACTGAGGTTCGGGACTAGATAACTACTTAAGTATATATGCTGCGGCAGGTGCGAACAGTAGCTGTTCATCAAGTTCATCCCGATTCAACGTGTAGTGAAGTGAGCAGCAGTGCGTCTAACAGAGCGTTGAGAACCATGTGCGAATTGAATAGTAAAGTGTCAGATTAATGCAGTAACGTCAAGTTCGACTTAGTTTAATGTGAAGTAAATAGTCGTTAATTTATTGTATATCGTGCCAACCACAGTTCGTTCGTGTGTAGCATTACCCAGCGGTTCGTTCGTTTAGCTAGTGGACCTTAGCCAGTGCGCGTGGACTAAATACATTGGTGCCAGCACACGAGGAGGCCTAGTCGGAGAACCTGCTGGACATGTGCACAGGAGAACCAGCGGCGGCGATTGCAGAACCATTACTGGTTGGATTATATTGATTGTGGAACGTATTACCCGGAGAAGAGCATCGTTAATCTCCACTGTCGTTTGGGATTTAACCTCGTGAGGATCTACATTCGGGCTGGCCTCATGGACCGAGGCTAGCTGGCTATCATCGTTTGCTATCGAGCATTTGGATTACAGTTATTGCTTTTGTTGCTGAGCGTTGGATTACAAGGACTGGCTTCTGTACGTGAATCCCCTTCTTCTTCAATTGATCAGACTGAGTATCCGAACATTACTCTATCCTCCAGACCTTACAACTCTGGGAGGAACCCAGTGTCTCCAGGCGGTACCAGCGTTGCCCTCTATAATTGCTATCATACGCCAGGCGGCGTTAGCCTAGTACCCATCGTAGGAATCATTCTATTCCCAGTGACTTATGCTACTGACTGACTTTATGCCTATTCTTCGCCATACAAGCGCGACCCTAATTCTCATTCTGTAACCTATTGTTGCATAATAATAAATACCCTCAAATACTATTTCTTTGTCAATGCCGTGTTATTATGAGTGTCCACCATATATTCGATGTACTGTCTGGCCAGTAATTAAAGTACATACCTAGCAGTGGTTTAATCTATCACAATCTTTAATACAGTCAGGGTTTTGTAACCCCTCAGTTACAGTTACCATACAATATACTAATATACTATATAGTGCAAAGCAGAAATGGGATGCGGTACAATTTAGGTACAATTTACAGTAAGGTGTAATGAGGTATGGGTTGTAGTGCAAATTCTTTACTAATAAATATAAAGTGTGTTTAGGTGTTCTAAAGTGTGTAAAGTGGGTGCTGCAGTGAGTTGTTTGTTTAAAGTGAGTGTGTGCGTGTGGATGTGTGTGCTGTGAGTGCATTTGATGGTTGTTACATAGTGTTATTGTTCGTTGAGCATCCTGATGCCCTGGGGATAGAAGCTTCTTCTGAGTCTTTCTGTGCTTCCCATGAGACTTCGGTATCGCTTGCCTGACCGCAGCAGTTCAAAGAGGCAGTTGTTTGGGTGTCTGGAGTCTTTGTTAATTCTCTTAGCCTTACCCATGCACCGCTTGTTGTAAATGTTCTGGAGGGTGGGAAGCCCCCCTCCAATTGTGCGTTCGGCTGAACGGGCCACTCTCTGTAGTCTGCTACGGTCTTGTGCGGTGCTATTCCCAAACCAGGAGGTGATATTGCCAGTCAGGATGCTCTCTATTGTACATGAGTAGAAGTTCTTAACACATTCTCTGCCACCACTTTGATCATCCTAAACCATTCTCTGCCAGTACTGTAAGTCTATGGAGATGTTCACCTTCTTTGCAGGGCTATAACTTTTTAAATTGTATTGCTAAATTGACATTACTATGGCCCATTCAACATCGATTAGCTATCGTTCAGGATGTAGGAACGTTTAACTTTTTCATTCACACATTCATACGAAAATACCGTCTAGAGTATAAATATGTTTTTATCGTTTTCTGCAGTATTTCCTAGAACGTGAGATATAGACATAAATGCATATATTCTCATAACAGTCCTCCTCAAAAAAGACAAAGACCCCACCGAGTGCGGTAGTTACAGACCTTTAAGCCTCCTCGGAACCGATATCAAACTGTACTCTAAGGTATTAGCCATCAGACTACAAAAGCATATGACGTCTTTAATTCATCCGGACCAAACAGGCTTCATAAGAGGCCGCCTGATCACTGATAACATAAGACGATTACTACACGTACTAGATGCTAACAAGGAAGACAACACACCTAAGGCGATGCTGTCCCTGGATGCAATGAAAGCTTTTGACAGGTTGGAATGGTCGTATCTATGGGCAGTGTTAGAAAGGATGGGGTTAGGAAAAGGATTCATTGATATGATTAAAGTATTATACAAAGACCCATCGGCCATGATTACAACAGGTACAATCACCTCCGAAATCTTTCCAGTATCACGGTCTTCCAGACAGGGTTGCCCCCTTAGTCCCGGACTATTCGATCTATCATTAGAGCCTTTAGCACAATATATAAGACAATCCCAATCCATAGAACCAATCGTAATCAAGGGCACACAACACAAAATTAGTTTATATGCGGACGACGTAATACTGTTCATGCAAAACCCCAACACCGCATTGCCTCATATTCTCAAATTGATTGAGGACTTTGGAGATTTATCGGGATTTAGGATAAATTGGCCGAAGTCGGCCTTCCTCCCACTTAACGCCCCTGCAAAAAGAAATATAACCCTCCCAGAAGAGATACCGATGGTAAAACACTTTAGATGTTTGGGAGTTGAAATATTCCCTACCATAAGCCAAACGGTGAAGCACAATTACATAAAAATCCAAAACAAAATCAAATACGACCTTGTCAGGTGGTCAAAACTTAAAAACTCAGTACAAGCACGAATATCAATAATTAAGATGGACGTCCTACCTAGAATCAACTTCTTCAGCTCAATGCTACCGTTACCCCCTCCAAAGGGTTACTGGAAAGAATTACACTCCTCCACATACAAATTTATTTGGAATAACAAACCACCACGTATAAAAAGATCCACCGCACAGAGAAACAAAGCAGACGGTGGTATGGCATTTCCAGATTTCCACCACTATTTTAAGGCATACACTTTAAGACCACTGACAACATGGTTTGATCCCCAAGCATCAGTATCCTGGAGAAATTTAGAAGAAAATATAGTAGCTCCACATAGGCTGAAGGACATAGTGTACACCAAATTATCAATTAAGCAATGCGAACGGAAATTTGGCCCCATAATCACTCATGCAATCCGGATATGGCGTGAAACACAAAAAAAAGACTCTATCCCACATACATGGCATAATCATACTCCCTTATTCAATAACAATGCACTCTTGATTGGAAAACAACCTATAAGATTCCCTAGATGGGAAAAGCAAGGCATACACACATTAGGAGACGTTTTCAACAAACAGGGTTTTTGTAGTTTTGATGAGATATGCAAAAAATTTAATCTCACCAAGTCCTCATATTATTTTTACGCACAGTTATTGGCATGTTTGAAGGCTCACGGTGTTCCATTAAGGATACCAATTGTACACCACAGATACCACAAATTCTTCTATGAAAGAGAGACATCGAGAGGTTTTGTTTCAGATTTTTATCATCAATTACTAACGGCCTCGTATGAAACCCTACATCTAGACTCAGTCTGGAGGAGGGATATACCAGACCTGGAGATAGACTTTGACTGGCAAGAAGCCTGGGCAAATGTACGCCTTGCATCAAGGAACCCGGACCATCAACAAATCAATCTTAACTATATTCACAGGACATACTTAACTCCTATAAGACTGAACAAAATGGGTCTTAAACAAGACTCCAAATGCTCCTTATGTACAAATGGGGATGAAGGGACATTTATGCACATGTACTGGGACTGCCCACCAGTTAAGATATTTTGGAAAGAAGTGACCCAGCAATTGTCAAATCTCTTAACTCTGGATATACCTGTACACCCCTCTGTATTACTGCTGAATGATGTCTTTGAGCATGCAGTACCTCCACAGCTAAAGAGATTGGTTTTATCCGGTATCACAGTGGCTAAAAAGCTGATAGCATCACGATGGTTTCAACCGGAAAAAATTTGCCGTAAGGTCTGGATTCTTACATATCTCGATGTGATTTATCAAGAAATATCAACAGCTAGAATTTTGGGTCTCAATGAATCCAAAATGGCAATGTGGTTAGAAGTGGTGGAGAGAATAAAAGCCAGCATATAATGGTAGTGTCTGGTTAGGAACAAATTATAATGGTTGGATTATCCAATGGGGGGTCCGGGAGAGGGGGGTACGAGCTGGAGCATATGTGTATTTGTATATCCTATTGTGTGTTGTCATGTTTGTTTATGTGTTTGTTTAAAAAATAATAAAAAAATAAAATACAAAAAAAATGCATATATTAGATTATCAAATGCCGTTTGATACCGATCAACGTTATATTAAAAATTTCAACTGTACATGGTCCTAAACGTTATGACTGATCATCCGCGGTTGAACGGAGGGGGGGGGGGGGGGGGGGGTCGTTTATAATTCCGTGACCGACGTTAAATGATTTATGTAGTATGGGTGATATATAGATCAGAGCAGTTTGTATCGAAAATGATAAAGAAAAACGCTGAAACTCACGGCAGCTTCCTCGTAGCGTTGAGCGATGAGAGTGGAGCAAACAGATCCCAGTTATGTGATGTGGATCGATGCGATCCAGTTCCGGTTTGTATAATACTAATATACGCCCAAATCATGTGGATTATTGAGTTATGGCAAAGATTCATATCCACAGTGTGTGTCTTGAGTCCAGGGACGATAAACGAGTGGCCGGACGGAATAGGGAGACGCACCGGTATCACAAGAGATCCACTTCCGGTTGCAATTCGCCGATCAGCCACCAGGTGGCAGTATTGAAGCGTTGCAGAGTTGTGATGGCTCCCGCAGCATATGACAAGGCTCCGTGAGTGAAATATGAATACCATGACGAAAATATGAAATATGAACTTGAAACACGTCGTACGCCGTTATTGGCAGAATTCGCATGAACTTGAAACCCGCCGTACGACGTGAATGGCGCAAGATGTGTTAAGGACAGTGATGGGAATAACGGCACTATAAGTAACTTCGTTACTAACGGCGTTCGTTTTTTCAGTAACGAGTAATCTAACGGATTACTCTTCCAATCTTAATAACGTCGTTACCGTTACTACAAAAAAATGCGGCGCGTTACTATGAATGAACCTGTTTCTTTCATCAGACATATCTCTGCCCCGAGAGGCAATAATATGTTCTTCCTTGTTTAGTGGACAGTGCGCGAGCCAAGCATACATGCTGACGATTGGCTGAGGTTGAATACAATGTCATGGTAAGCCAATCAGAGGTGGAGGTGGGCGGGTGTCTAAAGCATCCAGAGTCTGACACACAGCGCGACAAGACAAGCGATCACTGATCAGTGATCAGTCAGCATGAGAGCGCGGTCCGTGTAGTGTACGTTTTGAGCTCAAAAACGAATCCAACGAACAACACAAGCGACTCAGTCAACATGAGACCGCGGGTCCATGAGCGTTTTGTGTTCACTCTTTGCAGCGCAGGGCACTGAGTGGCCCTACTGCAGTGCTGACAGCCTTATCAACAGTGCTGCACTTCCTGGTTTAATAGGCTTCAGGTGCTCAGAGATATAATATATCTGTATGTCATGCATGTCTTAAATGTAATGATTAGATTAGTTTAGATGATTCGATTAGATTCTTATATCTGTATGTTGTGTATGTCATTGATTGATTGATTGAAAAGTTTATTAACAGATTGCAGAATGGGTACAGTACAGTACAGCTCAATACATACAATTGTTAAGGGGATGCAGACCAGAGAAAGACTTTCGTCATAAATGTCATGAATTGAAAATGGGGGACCCTGATGTAAATAAGACGAAACTCTTTCTCTGGTCTGCATCCCCTTAACAATTGTGTGTATTGAGCCGTACTGTATTGTACCCATTCTGAAATCTGTTAATTAAAATGTTCAATCAATCAGTATATATTTGTTATTTATTTTTGGTATAGTGCTTAACAAGCATAATTTAATGTTGCCCAGTTGTGGCCTGTTGAGGGGCAATACATATCAAAAGTTCCAAAACATCTATTCTGTTTGTATTTGTATGATCCACTATATAAACATAGTAATTATAATATCTACATAGCCTACATGGCATTTGATTGGAGGCTAGTCTCACTTTGTCTTACAGCAACATTAAAATAGTTTAGATTTGTGTATGTTGTTTATGTAAAAAAAAATCTTGAAAGTAACGCAATAGTTACTTTCTGAAGTAACTAGTTACTTTTATAATTTGTAACTGAGTAAGTAATTTAGTAACTTTTTGGAAGAAGTAACTAGTAACTGTAACTAGTTACTTTTTTAAAGTAACTTGCACCAACACTGGTTAAGGATCTTCTGACTGACTTGGAACTTCCTTAGGCGCCTGAGGAAGTAGAGGCGTTGTCGTGCCTTCTTCACAACACTGTCAATGTGTGTGGTCCATGTCAAGTCCTCGGATATGTGGACTCCGAGGTACTTAAAACTGTTCACTCTCTCAACCGGTGCCCCGTCGATGCTGAGGGGGCTGTAGTCCATGACCCCTGACCTCCTAAAGTCCACAATCATCTCCTTTGTTTTGCTGACGTTCAGGGAGAGGCTGTTCTCTTGACACAATCCCGCTAGGACCTTGACCTCTTCCAGGTAGGCCCTCTCGTCGTTTGCAGAGATCAGGCCCACCACTACTGTGTCGTCAGCAAATTTGATGATTGTGTTGTTGTTCCGCTGTGCCACACAGTCATGTGTGTACAGGGAGTATCTTCTATCATTCTATAATTCATTCTTCTTTCGGGTATTGTACCTTAAGATAATTGAAGGCTGGCATCTGTAAATGCAGATATAAGTACTTTATTCTTATTTTATTATCATTATTATTATTATCATTATTTTCTTTCCAATGAAATGAAAATCAGAAAATAAGTGGTATTTGATGGAAAATATGAAAGTCAATGCTTGAAGGAAAATGGACTTCGGAAATCAGTTTTTTATCTACTGTTCTGTAAAATTCTTGTCGAATGTAATGTTTTATGTTTTGTGTGGACCCCAGGGAGACTGGTTGTTGTCATGCAACAGCTAATGGGGATCCTAATCAACTCAAACTCTCATGGGCTTCGATCTACCAGGTAGCTAGCCCCTTTTGTGACTGTGATGCACAGAGTAAATCCACAGTCACTTGCTCCTCAATAGCAAACCAACCTATGTTGACCATGAAGGACTGGTTCTGCCCGAACCGCTCGTTATACAAGTATCACAGAGACATTTCAAAGCTACTCACAGTTGCACGAGGGTTTCGGACAGAGATACGGGATGGTTTGAAAGCTCGGCGTTGCTAATAAACATTTTAAATATGTTTTATAAACTGATCAACACTCCCATTATTTCCGACGTTGGGTGCATGATGCGCATGCGCTGTGATCACAGCGCAGGCGCACCAGGCAGCCAACGCCGGAAATAAACCCGTTTTGAGCAGTGTTGATCAGTTTATAAAACAATATTTTAAATGTTTATTAGTAATGCCGAGCTTTCAAACCATCCCGTATCTCTGTCCGAAACCCTCGTGCAACTGTGAGTACCTTTGAAATGTCTCTGTGATACTTGTATAACGAACGGTTCGGCCAGAACCAGTCCTTCATGGTCAACATAGGTTGGTTTGCTATTGAGGAGCAAGTGACCGTGGATTCACTCGGTGCATCACAGTCACGAAAGGGGCTACCAGGTAGCTAGCTTAGCTAGTCAACCACACACACACTGGTTGATGTTACTACAGTAGCTAGCTAGCAAACGTCAGGTAACAGCTAGCTAACATAAAGAGTGATTTGTAATTCAATGCAGAAGTAAAGACATGTGGAACACTGGTGGAATAAATAAACAACACAAACGCAAAAGCGTGCTCACACTGATGAGAAAAGAACAGGTGGACGTGGCTCTGCTAAGCGAAACGCACATTTTAGAGAAAGACATAGATTCGTTAGCGGACAACACATATCATAACATTAGTCACTCATCCTTTGGAACGAGAACTCGGGGAGTAGCCATAGTCGTTAGACGGAAGTTGAACATTGAATTGAAGGGAGTATGGTCTGATGCAGATAGTCGGATAACTATAGCTAAGATTCTACACAAGAACAGGAAAATAGCGCTGGTAGCGGTATACGCCCCAAATTTATACGAAGTTAATTTCTTCACTACACTTACCAGAGTAATGTTAGACCTTCCCGAATACTCATTTATAATTGGTGCGGATTTTAATGCCATTTGGAATCCAAGGATGGACAAATCAAACCCCTCCTTTTCCAACGAACAAAAAAATTCATCTAATGCATTAAAGGATTGGTCGAAGATTACAGGTGTAAATGACTTATGGCGATCACTTAACCCCACGACCCGGAAGTACTCCTGTCGATCTGCGAGACATAACACATTATCCAGAATAGATTACATTTTTACATCCCCGAGACTATTTGATAACTATGATGTGGAAATGATACCCAATGCATTATCAGATCACTGTTATTTACTCCTAAAAGGAACATTTGGTATACTATCAACCCGAGCCCCAAGATGGCGATTTAACACGATGCTGCTCAATAACAAGGAATTCATAACACAAATCAAAGAAGCTCTTACGGTATTCCTTCGGATGAATGCGAATACGGTGCAGGACCCCAGAATATTATGGATGACGACAAAGGGAATGATCAAGGATTTCACTGATAGCTTTTCCTCCCAAATACGCAAGAATCAATGATCAAAACTAGCTGAACTGGAAACGCTTTACTCAACGTTATTTAATTCTTTACAATACAACAACTCGGTTCGACTGGAAAATCAAGTCAACATACTAAAAAAAGAGATTAACGCCATATACAGACAACAATCTGAAATGCAAATACGTAGCACAAGACAACAGCAGTACTCCCAAGGTTCCAAACCAAGTCACCTATTAGCTATGCGATTAAGAGTCAACGCAAAATTTGCAGATATAACTACCATTAGAGCACAACAAGGACTTGTTACAGAACCCAAAGAAATAAACATGACATTCAAAGAATTCTACTCCAACTTATACAAATCAGATACGACCTTCGATCAAAACAAAATGGACACATATCTTAATCAAATTAACCTCCATAAACTTTCAGAGGATAACACTAAACAGTTAGAAACACCGATCACACTAGATGAACTTAGGGAGGCCATATCTGAAATGCAAAGTGGTAGGGCTCCTGGAAGAGACGGTATCCCACCAGAAATGTACCTCTCTTGTTGGGACATAATTGGACCCTTATTACTAAATATGATTTTATACTCAGTCAAGGAGGGGAACTTCCATAAGAATGACAATATTGCTCTCATAACAGTCCTCCTTAAAAAAGACAAAGACCCCACCGAGTGCGGTAGTTATAGACCTTTAAGCCTCCTCGGAACCGATATCAAATTGTACTCTAAGGTATTAGCCATCAGACTACAAAAGCATATGACGTCTTTAATTCATCCGGACCAAACTGGCTTCATAAGAGGCCGCTTGATCACTGATAACATAAGACGATTACTACACGTACTAGATGCTAACAAGGAAGACAACACACCTAAGGCGATACTGTCCCTGGATGCAATGAAAGCTTTTGACAGATTATACAAAGACCCATCGGCCATGATTACAACAGGTACAATCATCTCCGAAATCTTTCCGGTATCACGTTCTTCCAGACAGGGTTGCCCTCTTAGTCCCGGACTATTCGATCTATCACTAGAGCCTTTAGCACAATATATAAGACAATCCCAACCCATAGAACCAATCATAATCAAGGGCATACAACACAAAATTTGTTTATATGCGGACGACGTAATACTGTTCATGCAAAACCCCAACACCGCATTGCCTCCTCTTCTCAAGTTGATTGAGGACTTTGGAGATTTATCGGGATTTAGGATAAATTGGCCGAAGTCGGCCTTCCTCCCACTTAACGCCCCTGCAAAAAGAAATATAACCCTCCCAAAAGAGATACCGATGGTAAAACACTTTAGATGTTTGGGAGTTGAAATATTCCCTACCATAAGCCAAACGGTGAAGCACAATTACATAAAAATCCAAAACAAAATCAAATACGACCTTGTCAGGTGGTCAAAACTTAAAAACTCAGTACAGGCACGGATATCAATAGTTAAGATGGACGTCCTACCTAGAATCAACTTCTTCAGCTCAATGCTACCGTTACCCCCTCCAAAGGGTTACTGGAAAGAATTACACTCCTCCACGTACAAATTTATTTGGAATAACAAACCACCACGTATAAAAAGATCCACCACACAGAGAAACAAAGCAGACGGAGGTATGGCATTTCCAGATTTCTTAAGGCGTACACTTTAAGACCACTAACAACATGGTTTGATCCCCAAGCATTAGTATCCTGGAGAAATTTTGAAGAAAATATAGTAGCTCCACATAGGGGTGGACGGTATGGTCTAAAATATCACGGTATAATTTGAAGCATAGACAGTAACGGTATATATCACGGTATCAGTGTTTCCGTTAGAATAATTTTTTTTGCCTGATAGGCAGGCTATATAAAGAATGACATCCTCAAGGCATGTAGATTTATAATATTTTAACTTAAAACTAGGTTACTTTTGCGTATAAAGTCATTATATTCCAAATAAAATAAGTCCCGAGTCCGTGCTGCTCCCATTGCAAACAGCGGGCTGGATGCTGGATTTTGCTAGAAGCATATGTAGCTGCAGAGACGCAGAGCCAGCGGCGCTTTCAGGTCTGGTCACAGCTTTCAGCCGATGGGTGGGGGGGCGCTATTGAGCGGGCCTGTGAGACCTGAAAGCGCCGCTGGCTCTGCGGCTCTGCAGCTGCATGCTATTCGCAAATCCACTGCTGCCGCCGTCCTCCCGTCCTCTCGTTATCATAACACTACACGCATATCATAATGTTTACAGCAAACTGTAGTTGATCACCAGGTATGTTTTATTAATGTAGAATAATTCATATAAGAAAAACGATAGGGACATCTCTTACCTTTCTCCACTGGTTAAAAATGCCAGGAACTGAAATTGAAACTTGCTGTGCGCCGCGGTGATATGTGTTTATTATGAAATGACAATTGCGTGTTGACACGCCCACTGCGCGAAGCCTCCTAAATAACTTTTTCCAGTTTGCACATATCTATTATCTATGACTAATTCTATCTATTTTTAGGGGCAAATGCGATTGAAATAGTCGCGCTGTGGTTACATGACGTCATTGCCATTTTAGAGCTGCACTACCGGTTACACGGTATAGTCAAAATCCATACCGTAGAGCAAATTAATACCGTTTATACCGTATACCGTTTATACCGTCCACCCCTAGCTCCACATAGGCTGAAGGGCATAGTATACACCAAATTATCAATTAAGCAATGCAAACGGAAATTTGGCCCCATAATCACTCATGCGATCCGGATATGGCGTGAAACACAAAAAAAAGATTCTACCCCACATAAATGGCATAATCATACTCCCTTATTCAATAACAATGCACTCTTGATTGGAAAACAACCTATAAGATTCCCTAGATGGGAAAAGCAAGGCAGACGTAATCTCACCAAGTCCACATATTATTTTTACGCACAGTTATTGGCATGTTTGAAGGCTCACGGTGTTCCATTAAGGATACCAATTGTACACCACAGATACCACAAATGTTTCTATGAAAGAGAGACATCGAGAGGTTTCGTTTCAGATTTTTATCATCAATTACTAACGGCCTCGTATGAAACCCTCCATCTAGACTCAGTCTGGAGGAGGGATATACCAGACCTGGAGACAGACTTTGACTGGCAAGAGGCCTGGGCAAATGTACGACTTGCATCAAGGAACCCGGACCATCAACAAATCAATCTTAACTATATTCACAGGACATACTTAACTCCTATAAGACTGAACAAAATGGGTCTTAAACAAGACTCCAAATGCTCCCTATGTACAAATGGGGACGAAGGGACATTTATGCACATGTACTGGGACTGCCCACCAGTTAAGATATTTTGGAAAGAAGTGACCCAGCAATTATCAAATCTCTTAACTCTGGATATACCTGTACACCCCTCTGTATTACTGCTGAATGATGTCTTTGAACATGCAGTACCTCCACAGCTAAAGAGATTGGTTTTATCCGGTATCACAGTGGCTAAAAAGCTGATAGCATCACGATGGTTTCAACCGGAAAAAAATTGCCGGAAGGTCTGGACTCTTACATATCTCGATGTGATTTATCAAGAAATATCTACAGCAAGAATTTTGGGTCTCAATGAATCCAAAATGACAATGTGGTTAGAAGTGGTGGAGAGAATAAAAGCTAGCATATAATGGTAGTGTCTGGTTAGGAACAAGTTATAATGGTTGGATTATCCAATGGGGGGTCCGGGAGGGGGGGGTACGAGCTGGAGCATATGTGTGTAGGTTTTTAGATAACAGGTATTAGGGGTATATCCTGTATAAGACATTTGACTAAATGGTAATTTCATTGGATATGCACTGTAATTAATGCTTGTATATCTTATTGTGTGTTGTCATGTTTGTTTATATGTTTGTTTAAAAAATTATAAAAAAAAAAGAAAAAAGAAAAAAAAAAGTAAAGACACCGACGACAGACTCGGTCGCCTGTGCCACACACGCACTCAGCCTGTACCTGCAGCGCATGCGCACTGACTGCTGGGGGAGGGGCCGTGGGAGGCACTGGATCAAACCATTAAAATGTGGAGGGCAGGGGGGTCACAATCTTTGGAAACTTAAAAACTCGCTATTAAGTGTCATTGCGTATTATTAATTTGATTGAAATTACGTAGTTATGTTTACAGTTATATATTGGGGGGGATATGTCATATTTTTCACATGATCAAAAAGTGGGGGTGCAAAAGCACACGTTTGCTCCCCCATGTTCAATTGTGGGGATGCACCTGCTCCGTTTGCTCCATTGCTCAGGCGCCCGTGCTCTTAACCACATGTATTTGTATTAATTGTTTTACTATTAAACCTATTTTGATCAGAATCGGTCTACGATATAATTGATGAATCCGGTTTCCACCACAGCTCTTTGTGTTATCACAGTAGGATCTGCCACAGTGGTGGACACACACGGCGGTGGTCCGGGTGAATCCATAATATCCCATAGTATCCCAGACAGCATTGTTCATGGATATAATTATGAATATATTACAGTGGTACAGGAGAACCTCCCTGCAGTAATTCAGGGTTGTTCAAAACAGTGAAATGTATAACTATGGGTAGCAGAAATACCTTCTAAATGCTGTACCAGAAATGTGTTCAAGCATAGCACACATGTATTACAAAATGTCCTCTGTAATCTAATTTGCAGTTTAAAAACATTTGTTTTTGATCAAAAGGGAAATGTCACACAATTCATGCCAAGGTATGGATTTGTACTATACCGCCGTCAATATATGCCTATTGTAAATTGTTTTAATATATACAAATATACATACTGTATATTTTTGTACCATTTCGATTGATAAAGCACCATGACAATTAAATTACAAGATTACGACATGAGAAAAATGTCATAATGATTATTCATAATTAGTCATAGTCATTCAGTCATAATTATTTGTACCGGAAATGACTGTACATACAATACATACAGTATCATACCATTATACCGTCAAAACTACGAAAAAGATGGTGTGATTTTGTCCATGACACCCAGCCCTCAGTAGAAGCAATACTGGTTGAGTTTCTCACGGCATAATGGTGTTCTCTGTTCTCTGGCTGGTTAGAAGGTGTCAGACACATCAACACCGTTCTTCTCTTGAGGAACACTGTTCTTTTTCCACAGGCACTATTCAAGACCACCTACCGGAGCACACATTACAAATGTGCTAAAGCATTTTTGCCCCTCATCCTTCTTCTTCTTCTTCTTCCATAATACTGACCACCTGGAGGAAGGAGTCTGACGTGATTACGAAACCTAGCCGCATTTCTCGGAGACGCTCTCTGATTGGCCGACGCCTGTTTCTACACTGGTTAAGCTTAGGCACTCTTCGAAGTTGGTTAAGGTTAGAGTTTGTCTTAGAGCGTGACGGCAAGTTATTTCGACGGTTAAGCTTAGGCACTCTTTCGAAGTTGGTTAAGGTTAGAGTTTGTCTTAGAGCATGGCGATAGAACGCCAGGTAGTTTGCAGGCTGTTTGACGTGGAAATGGGCAAAGACACAGCTCGTCACACGATTGGGCAAACGCGTCAGTGGCCAATCAGAGAGCGTCAGTCAGTGCCAATCAGAGAGCGTCTCCGAGAAATGCGGCTAGGTTTCGTAATCACGCAGGAGTCTGGGCTCTGTCTCTCCTGAGACAGCCCATGTCATTAACACTTTGAGTGCTGCGCTGTTATATCTGGCTTATCGCGTCCCGCTCTTAAGCCCTATTGAGATACCCCTTATCTCCTGTACCTACTGTACTCCATCACGAAAACAACTTGTACACCCACACCTGACTGGGTCCCGCCTCTATGGAGGCGTAGCCTATAAGACCATAGCCATGGTCACCAAACACCCTTCCTCTATTTTCGTTCCATCATATTGGATGCTGTGCACCTTATGTAACTAGTAGTATGAAAAAGATTGGAGGAATTGCGTTGAAAGCTTACCGGAGGTTTGCGTGCCCCTGGCATCTTCGAAGCATGTTTCAGCGACACGACGGGCCTGTGTTGATGTTTCCCCGTCTGACGACAGCAGATCGAGGGGCAGCGTACATGGTTGGGCTATCGGGCCGGCATGTACAACGGTGAGCCCTGTGTCATCAGGCACGGGTATTAGTGTTAGTAATGCTGGGTTGTTTGTTACACAACCATGTTGTGTGTCGGCGCCAGGGGGGGATGGTTTGGTGAACGTTCACTGCGGTGAACGGGTTCCAAACGGTCCTGCAAGCGTGCTGTTAAACAACTAATGCTAGCTACATGCTAATACTAATGCTACATGCTGAACACTACTGCTACACTGTTCTTTTTTTTTATCCACTTTTTCTCCCATTTTCTATATTTTCTCCCATCCCAATTTCGTATCATCCAATTCAACCCTCCCCTGTCACGAACGCTGTTTCTTGCCTCCCACAAGCCGGCTGCAATGTGGACTAAGTCATACATAGCACAAGTCCCCTCCGGTACTTGAGGTAACAGCAGTCGCATCTTTTCACCTGCGCAGCTCAATCTCTCAGTGGCGAGGAGTAACGCGTGGGAGGCTCACGCTGCCCCCGACACTTCCTGATTCTACTGCGCAGGCGCACCAACCGACCTGTAGGAGTCGCTGTCCACAACGCCCAATCCCCACCCATCAGTTTCCCACCCCCTAATACGTCCAATGTGTATTAGTATGAACGACCAGCTAAACTGAAAGCAATGTGGAGCGCTGGGCTCGAACAGGCGAGCCCAGCGTCTCTGCATTCGTGGTGAGCGCCTTGCCCACTACGCCACGTAGCCGCCCAACTGCTACACTGTTCTAATGTCTCCGCCGTGAGATGTTGTCACTTCTACCTCCTCTTGCCCGGTTCATCAATGAAGGTCAGTCGGTAGCTGTTGTGGGGGTTTTGCCTTGTGAGTCCTATTTACCTTTTTACGGGTAAATGGGTTGACAACAGGGTAGGCCGTGGCTAGGTAGCCTAGCCAGGTACGTTACTTTTGTGTTCCGGCGGGGTCTGTTGAACGATGTCCCCATCTGGGAGCCGATGCGTGAGCTCGGCGGTGTAGCAGTAGAGCTATACTACTGTAGGATGGGACTTAACGGCGGGTTATGGCTCAGCTGGCTAGTTCCTATCCACATTGGCGTCGGGTAGTGGGGCTATGGGTCCAGCCGACATTGTAAACATGTTGCGTGTTTGTGCGCAGGCGGTTGTTGATCTGGGTTCCACATCGCCTCACGCTAGGCTGTAGTAGTGTAGTGGGTACTGTTTTGTTCTGTCACTCTGCTATGAGAAGGTCTGTCTATGCTACAGCTTTCTCTCCTCTCAACCATTCATGCTGACGGTCAATCGGTGTCTATAGGGGGAGTATGCGGGGGGGGGCTTTGTTTACCTTTTTTGGTAAATGGGCTAAGCTAGGGCTGGTGTGCTGTTGTGAATATTTTGAATGATGGCGGGACTAGTTCGCTCTGGTCCGCCTCCCCTTAACGTTGTGTATATGGGTTTGCTCATTCTACAGTATTTTGTGGTTTAGTTCTTTTATTCATTTAACCCTTTCATGGTGCACACCACAGTGGAGGTTGCTGTTTGCAACCACCAATGGTGCTCCGTGTTAACATCAGTCCTTTGCTTTTGACATATTGAAACAGTGCCCCGCCTGGCCGACGCCATGGGTGGGTCGGCCTGGCGAGTGGCTGGTGGGCTGCTAAAGCCTGTACCGCCACGGTATGGAATTGGCAGCGATTAGAACTGTGTTCGAATTGCTGTTTTTTCTATCAAAAAAATGGTGTCTGGTGGCGGGGCCTTGAGGGCCAGCCGACGTCGACACATCGCGCGAGGTTGTTGACGTTATTAGCTTTGACCTAGCCGCAAGCTATAACCGCTCAGGGTTCCCCTCTCCGCAGGGGATTTTGGTCTTCTGCTGGAGCGCGGGCGGTATTGTCCTAGGCCCCACGCCGCCTCACACCGTGCAGCCAGAAGAAGAGAGAGCACGGCCTCGTCAGCGGCGATGACGAGGCCCTCGACAGGCGGCCATGTTTTCCCCCGCCAGAGGTATCCTGGGCGTTGAATCGACAGGTGTCCACAAGGCCGACAGCCCTGGCGGCCGAGGGATCGGCCATGTTGGATGGGTTCGGCTTGAACAACAAGCCGTCACCGTTCTGCCGCGAGCAGCCCGCTCTCCGATCACTCCCTTCCCCAACACCAGCGGAAAAAGTGGGCTCTGATTGTTTCCTTTGGCTGCGGGCCGCGTGCCTTCGTTGAAGTGCGGGCGGCCCCACTTTTCGCTTCTCATGGGGACAGGGGCTGACACCCAGTTGATGGCTGAGCCTGGGTCTGTCCGTGAGAATGTTGTGCTGTCAAGCGGCTCCCACACCATAAGCTGTGTTGGTTGAGCCTGGTGTTACGTCTGTCAACTATAAGTGTTGTCAGCAGGGGGGCTCGAAACCTTTTGAGGCACACAGTGCGGGCTTCCCCGGCCTCGCCTTCGCCAGGCCAGGTATCATGTTGGTGCCTCCCACTCCTGAAAGATTGGCAGTGGTCTCACAGGCACGCGTGATTTGGGTGGTAGTAATATCACTGCAGGGCTACGGTGTGTAGGAACCCATGGGGTCCTTACACCTTGCATGTCCGGCTGCAGAACAACTCCTCAGCATGTTCTGGAGGGGTGTTCAGTGGGGGGGATTTTTTCACCTAGAAAGCCCCCCGTATCAAACCGGCCCTTTCTGTCGGGGTCCCCCCTTGGGTGCGATTGCCTCATGGGTGGTGTCAGGGTCAGATGTCCCGACACGGAACACTCTGCTCGCACGGTTCCAGGGTTGGCTAGGCACAGCGGGTGGGACCGGGCCAACTATCTACAGTTCCTGGCGGACCTGCGCCACATGGCGGCGGGTGCGTTGGGAGTGTCATCACATATGACTACGGCAGTACCATATGTCGAGGTGGATGGAGAGAACGCTGAGGCGGGGATTTGTGTTTACACAACCCCACCCGTTTTCGGGTTTGGTACAGACCCTATTGTCAGGGTCTCCAGCAGTGACAGCTCTGGTCAACGAGATCCAATCTCTGTGGACGAAGCAAGCCATCGTCGTGGCGTTCTCCTCCCGGTGTTCTCTGGTGCCTGAGAAATAGGGAGGGGGGGGGGGTGTCAGACCCAGGTTGGACCTGTCCCATGGGAAGGTTCAGCATTTTTTGGATCGTCTCCTACCTGTTGAACACTGTCAGGTGGGGGTCTGGTTCTCCTCCATAAACCTGTAGGATACGTATGCGCATCTCCGATCTTCCATCCTAGGGCTTACCTACGCTTCCTTTGCAGGGTTAGCGTATGAGTACCAGAGGCTGCCGTTCGGTTTTCTCTGGCTCCCCGCATCTTCACCAAGTGCGTGGAGGCCGCACTGGGGCCTCTGCGTCGTCAGGGGTTACGGAGTGTATTCTGCCCTGACAACGTTCTGGTCCTTCGCGGTCAAGGTGGATCGTTAGGTCTCGTACCAGGCAGGTCCCTACCAGCCTGGGGTTTGCTGTAGACTGGAAGTAGAGTACTCCTCTTCCCAGTCAACGGTTGGAGGGCTATGGGCATCCCTCTCAGAGCGTGTTGTCAACACGCTCGGGAGGTTCCGTCCTGGGACGGTTACGGCGCTGTCTCACGTCACGTTTTTCACCGACGCCTCCCTCGCTGGTGACGCGTCGGGCCAACGCAGTAGGGGGCAGCTGGCAAACCATGCGGCTCGGTCTGCGCTACGTTCAATGTGTTGGTATTGAAAGCGGTCCTTCTGGTCCTCAAACGGTGTTGATCAGGACGGACAATACGACGTCAGTGTCGTATATCGACAGACAGGGAGGAGTACGCTCCCCCCGTCTGCACCAGGCGGCGGGCGGCTGGCTATGGGCGTCCTCCATCTGCGCGGCCTGAGGGCTCCCCACATCCCCGGCAGGGAGAATGTGGGTACAGGTGTACTGTCGCGGGGCGGTCCTCATCCTGACGGGTGGGGATTACGTCCGGACATAGCCAGGCAGGTCTGGGACCGATGCCGTGCCGCCTGGGATTCTTCCCCATACATCTGTTAGGTTAGTTGTTGGGACGGGTACGCTGAGGGGCGCAGGTTCTTGATCCTGATGGTGTTACCATCCGGAATGCGCATGCTCCCTCCACTGTCGCGCTTTACGCGGGCAGATGACGTATGTTCCAAGTGTGGTGTAAGGCGGGGGGCCGAGACCCAGTCTCCTGCCCCCTGGATGCTGTCCTTAGTTACCTCCAGTTTCTCCTTGATAGACTGTCGGCTTCGACGGTGAGGGTATAGGCAGCAGCTATATCCTCCTATCATGAGGGATTTGAGGGGATGTCTTGTTCAGCCACCCTCTTGTGAAGCGTTTCCTGCTTGGCGCTCGACACGTTAAGCCGGTGCAACACTCCTTGGCTACGACTTGGGATCTTCAATCGGTCCTCGGTCGGTTGTCCTTGGCCCTGTTTGAGCCGCTCGAGCAGGCGCCGTTGGAACAGCTGTCGTTCAAGACCGCGTTCTTGCTGGCCGTCACCTCCGCTGAACGCGTGGGTGTGCTTTGTGCTCTCTCGGTACGTCCAGAGTGCCTGTCTTTCGTCCGATTGCGGTGCCACTCTGCGGCCTAATCCTGCCTTCGTGCCTGTAAATATCCGGAGTTCTTCCGCTCCAGGGATATTGTGGTTCAGGCGTTTCATCCGCCTCCTCACGCTAGTGAGTTGGATGCGGGCCTTCACCTGTCATGTCCGGTCCGTGCTTTGGGAATTACCTCAGCCGTACTCGGGACCTCGGGGTCACCGTTCAGCTTTTTGTCTGTCACGGTGGTTCTCATGCCGGTAAGGCACTATCGAACAACGCCTGTCCCATTGGTTGTGCGAGGGCATTGCCCTCTGCTACACGTTGGCAGGGCAGGATCCCCCTGGGGGCGTCAGGGCGCACTCCACTCGTGGGGTGGTTGCCTCTGCCGCTCTCCTGGGTGGGGCTTCGGTGGAGGATCATGGTCCTCCCCGGGCCCCTTTGTAAGGCTTTACCTCATGGACATGACCGGGGGTTCTGTCTCCCAGGCGGTTCTGGGGTCTGTGGCCTTTCCTGCTTCCCGTCCTTTGGTAGGGTAGCAGGAGTGTGTGGGTATGGGCCACAGTGTGTTAGGTCACACGTGGTTCCGCCTGTGCTGTGTGTTCAAGGGGTTCTAGTTCCCTCTTGCTCGCACTCAGGTGGAGTTGACTGCGCTCCCCCTTCATTAGGAAGGATGGGGTGACAGGGCTCCCCGAACCCCTTGATGTGGGCTTACGGGTCCTCAGGCGGTACATCTGTCGGGTCTCTCGTCCGCTCTAACCCATATCTCAATAGGGCTTAAGAGCGGGACGCGATAAGCCAGATACGAAATATAACGATAGGTTATGTATATAACCTAGTTATATGAGTATTGGCTGAGCGTCCCGCTCTTAGGCGGCCCTGAGTTCCCTTTTGAGGGATCTTTTACTGGAACGGGATTTTGGCGAGGAAGGGTGTTTGGTGACCATGGCTATGGTCTTATAGGCTACGCCTCCATAGAGGCGGGACCCAGTCAGGTGTGGGTGTACAAGTTGTTTTCGTGATGGAGTACAGTAAGTACAGGAGATAAGGGGTATCTCAATAGGGCTTAAGAGCGGGACGCTCAGCCAATACTCATATAACTCGTTTTCGGGCCCCATCTATTCAATGCCACGCTTTAAAAGATAGGAGTCTGTCACCTTGTTTGTATTGCTATAACTATATTCTATATTATAGCTATGGATACAATACTGTGGTCATTTGATCTTCCAGTCAAGATGCAAAAAAGAGATAATTTTGCCATGCATACATTCACGCGTTATACCGTGGTGAATATAAGTATGTTTTTAGATCGGTCTAGGGTAATTCCTGAAATGCTGAGGAATAGCCTTAGTCCTGTATTATACTATAACCGTTGCCGTTTCTTGCCTGAACCCGCTATTATTCTCAAATCAAATCTATATCATAGGTATTATGTTTCATCATGAATGCATGAAAGGGGGGGAAGGTCGTTTTTTTGCTTTGATCGCCACCAACGGCATAGGTTGTGGACTAACGTTACACACACTCGTTCGGATCGAGGTGAAGACATGCTTGGATCAACGCAAGATTGATATCATCTAGCCCTTACCTTGACTAGGATGTACCCCAAAAAGAATATTCCAATTATCTGATCGTGATTCCAAGTATTGATGTCCATCGTGTCGCCAACATAATCCACCACACATCATGCGTCAGGAGCATTTGATTCTTCTCAATCCAACCGTTATAACTGCTCAGCTTGAGCAAAGAAATTTAAACGACCCGGGCCCATTAGATCGACGCACAGTCCAAGATACAAGGTCTCAAAGGGTGCTCGATACTGCCGTCTAGCTGCGAGGCCGGTATTGCACTTTGGCGACCTCAGACTCATTCCCTATGATAACAACAGGCTGCCTGGGTGGATAATGAATAAAAATATCGGAAAAAAAGGAAAAACGACCCAGAAACTACTTAAGTCGTTTTTGGCACTCTGTTTATCCAACCCACCTGAATAAGAGGAGTCAGTCAATATGAAAGTCAATACTTTTACATTAAACATGACCCTTGCAAATCCCTTCAATTTTAATTTGGAACAGGTTTCCTCATAGTGTCTGCTACTCTGTCGTCCGTTGGAAAGTAAACCGGTGTCATCCTTTCCTCTCTGATGACAGATCTGATGAGATGATATTTTCTATATTGGCATGTTTACATCTATGTTGACACACTGGGTTCCTAGCAATCACAATGGTTCCCTGGTTGCCCTCATAAACAACAGTGTCCATCATTTTTTTTATTGATGTTGACAAAATGCCCCTCATCTTCAAAAACCACCTTATCTGGTATAGAGAGTACATTCCAATTACCTATTACATATTAAACAATATACTCGGAATTTTATCTCCATCACTTCTAACAGTTGTTCTGGATAAACACACTCATGTATGGTCAGAGCTAGAGTCGTATATTCGGCTTCACTAGTTGATAGTACCATTGTGGGCTGCTTCTTTGTTTTCCCACGAAACCAGTGAGCTGTCTGTATTCAAACTCACACAATATCCTGTACCTTTAAGATAACAAAAAAACATGTTTGGCTGTAATCCACATGCTCCTCTGTGGGGTCAGCAAAATGCTGTGACCATCTACTCTCTACAAACCATTGGTCAGGGCGGGTACACATTGTTAAATAAATGAGGCTACCCACAGCATCTCTGTACATTTTCAGTTTCTGAGCATCCTACTGATAGTCTAGTCTTTGATCACATGGTGTCTCCCTTGATCTACATTCTTACATGTCTAAATGTTTCAGGGTCTTTCCCACATAGTTACATCATTGAGAACATGGTAAGTCATCCACCTCTGTACTTAAACATGGAATTAAACAATCACCCACCTCTGTACTTAAACCTGGGATTAAACATAGGATCCATTTCAGTATTTAGACATGGACTCTAATCAGTTATTTAAACCTGGATTCTACTCCTCCCATATTTAAACCTAGAGTATCCTCCCCCTGCCTTTAAGCAGTGTAGCCACCCTCCTTCAGTATTTAAACATGGAGTACCCTCCTTCAGCATTTAAGCAATTTTCTACGAACCATACTTTGTATTTGCTGTGGCCTTCAATACCCTCCTGGATTGAATACACCCATTTCCCTCCCACTGTCTGTCTGCCCTCTTCGGGGGACAATGTGACCTCTTTAAAGGTCGGGGTTACCCCACTGACTACCCTGTAGTAATAATCAACGGGGGTATGTGTACTGTCCTCCTCGTCACTCCCTTTCCGGGCATATTCTGTCAGATACCTTGGGGATTTGTGTTCCCTTGAGGGATACCTCCCACTGCTTGGGGCACTTGACGTCACCGTTGGGTGCTCCTCGTCATCGCCCTCTGGGGGTTGCTGACTGTCTGCCTGCACGACCGTACTAAGTACACTGGGCTGATGTGTCTCTGTTTCTACACACCTTACTCTGGAGTCCAGCTCTGGCTCCTCTGTCTGTGTCTCGCTCTCACATGTTGCCTTTGTGACAAACTTGACTAGCATGTGTTTCTGCACTCTCCCGTTACCGGGATGATAAACGAGGAAAGCGGGGCTTCCCTTGTCGTGGCCTACGAAGAATCCTTTTACACCTCTGGACTTGGGCTTTCCCCTGTCCTGCAGGTACGCATAACACACTGATCCAAATCGGTGCATTCTGGCTAGATTACACTTCTTTCCTGTCAGTGCTGTATACGGGGTGGTGCCCGAGTGCTTATTAAAGCACCTGTTTCTGGTGTAAGCGGCTTCTTGCACCGCAGAATGCCATAGGCTCTTAGGTAAGTTACTATCTGCTAGCTTACTCTTAGCCATTTCGAAAAGGGTATGCCATTCCCTCTCTGCCACCCCGTTCTGGTGTGGGGGATATGGACGTGACGTCTCGTGTCTTATCTTATACCTTCTCAACAGTGATTGGAACTCTCTATTTGTGAACTCGGTTTCGTTGTCGGACCTCAAGCATCCTACGTTACCATAAGGGGCTACGTCTGCCAGGAATTTCTCCGTGGCCTGGGGTATGTCACTCTTTGCTTTGAGAAAGTAAACAAACACTGCCCCTGTGCAGTGCACACATCTGTAAAAGACTGTACATATCCAAACCCTCCTATGGACTCGTTGCTTACTGGGCCGGCTAGGTCCGTGTCAACTAATGCAAGTGGTACCCTTATGTAACTAGGTCCATGAGTATATCCACAGTCACAGAAACAGGTGTGTTGAGAAGTGACTGTGGCAGTAAGCGGGCTGCGAGTTAAACTCACTTCCTCATAACAGGTTTAATAGACGCATAGGTACGGTACCCAGAGGTGAATTCACTTCTTAGTGCAGCGGTCTATGTCGTCGCCCGCGGAGCGGGAGACCCCAGTTCGACTCTCCCTCGGGGCATCAGCATTTAATACACAACGCAGAGGAGTCCGATACGATCTGTCACACTTACTCTGTCTGTGGGATTTCTGTATCTCGGTTGAGTAAACCCCGTTTTGCACACTGCACAATTTTTGTCAGGTTTACGCTTTTCTCCTTCAATGTGCATGCCTTCTGACACTACTTGCAGTTTCAGTAAATCCTCGTAATTACAATGACCCATAAGCTCGTGCCATGTCTGAATATCGTGACTGGCCGTCACGCTACACATATCATTATTATCATATAATTACACTTGTCGTTATCATTACACTCCGTTTGCAGATAATATACTCTCTGGTACATCTTTATGTCAAACCGTGTACCGTCAGGTTCTACAAGAAATGTTTTACCTTTATCGAAGAATACCTTGGCACCGCTTGCAGTAGCAGCTATTACAGAGAATAGTCCTTGTGGGAACAATGGTACGTAGAGAGCGTTCTTTAACGTCACCGTACGCCGGCGCCCCTTACTGTCCGTGAGGCATACCTGTGCGTCTCCTCTCTCTTGCGCCAATCCGTAGGTGCGTCTCCCGTCTGCCAGCTCCATGCTGTGCCCCTCCGGGTGTCGTCAAAGTTCTTGAACCGACTCCTGTTGTTGATGACATGGGACGACGCACCTGTGTCCACGATCAGTCCCCTTCTCTGGGCTCGCTGCAGCTGGGCCGGTCCGGCGGTGCCCGCCGTCCGCGCCCCGAAAGCGCAGTCTTCTTGTCCCGTTATTCTCCGGGTGTCGTCTCGATCCGTCTCACGTCGACCGTCGCCGCCATCGTGTCCGCTGTCGTCATCCTGTCCACAGCCGCCATTTTGTCCGTGGCCTCCATCTCGTCCATGGCCGCCGTCTCGTCCGTAGCCGCCATTTTGTCCGTAGCCGCCATTTTGTTCGTGGCCTCCGTCTCGTCCATGGCCGCCGTCTCGTCCATGGCCATCATCTTGCCCATGCGCGTATCGCGCGCTCTGGTCGTGTTTCTTCATGCACGCTCTGTCTGTGTGCCCCGTGGATTTGCAGAAGCTACACCAGACAGTCTTTGTGCAGTCGCTTCTCCGATGGCCTTTTTCTCCGCATTGCCAACACGCCAGTTCCGTCGTGGTCCTGGTTCTCTCCCTTGGCGTCGCTCGGGCCTTTAGCACCCTCTCTCCCGCCTCCACGGCGGCTGGGTGGGTATCTTCTGAGGCCTCGAAGTTCCTTAACTTAGCCTTGAACTGTCCCAGCGTCATGTCTGTTGAACCGTGTGTTACCAGGAGTGTGAACAATTTGTACAGCTCCGGTAGTCCTCTCATTATCATCGCCATCATTAGCCCATCGCTTGGTGCTTCGCCGGCACTCCTCTATGGAGTCGTGATCTGCTCCGCTATGTTCTCGGTGGTCCCCTTCCTCAGGCCCGTTAGTGCTATGTAGAGGGCCACGACTCTGGCTCTTCCTCGCCCGATGTAATGCTCTCTCAACACCTCCAGGCTTTCTCGGCCTCGGTCTTTAGTGTCGTGGAATATCAGCCCCAGGCTGGTGTCGTCGAGCAGCGGCGCTAACTCACCGTACGCGTCTGCGTTACGCTGGTCGTCCAGGGCTTGCTTTTCCGCCGTCAGTTCTCCCGTGGGGGCTGCCAGGATCGTCTCCTTCAGTCCCGCACCGTGCATGCAGCACAGCATGCGCTCTTCCCAGAGCTCGTAGTTCTCTGCTTTTCCATTGAATGAGGGCCATTTGCCCCTTCCCTTGTTTTCCATCCTCTTCGTTGGTGGTAGGCGTAGCTTTAGCTCTTGTTGGCCTAGCGTCTAGCCACGCGGTGCTCCCGGCGCTAACCTAGCCTATACTTTAGCTAAGCTTTATATTCAGTTAGACAGTTACTAACAATCCTACACAGAACCTCTGCCTTCAACAAGAAAAACAGCAGAATTAATGAGAATGAGTCTATGAGAAAACTCGGTTTTTCTTTTGTACACACTCACTCCTAATCACTCATTTCTGAATGGATCTTTATGAGATTTGGACATGTACTACATAAGGCTTCAGGCTATGGGTCCGTATGGATTTGTAAGCCATACCACCTTCTGGGGAAATACTACCTCTGGACTACTAACTACTACAGAAAAACGCGCTCTAAAGTGCCCTTTTGAGTGGCGAAAAATTAGAGGGTGTGCCCTATTGGTGCTTTTCCAATGGTCTAAACTTGACCATGTGCCCCATGGTTAAATAATGTCATGCAAAAGTGCCCTTTTGAGTGGCAAAAATTATAGAGGACGTGCCCATTGGTGCCCTTCAAATGGTGTAAACTTGACCAATTGAAAATGGGGGACCCTGATGTAAACAAGACAAACGTCTTTCTCAGATCTGCATCCCCTTAACAATTGTGTGTATTGAGCCGTACTGTATTGTACCCATTCTGCAATCTGTTAAATAAAGTTTTCATTCATTCATTCATTTCATTCACCATGTGCCCCCACAGTTGAAAACATCGTGCTAAAGTGCCCTTTTGAGTGGCAAACATTTGAGGACATGCCCATTGGTGCCCTTCCAATGGTCTAAACTTGACCATGTGCCCAATAATGCTTATTTTGGACAGAAAAATGTGTCTTAAACATTTAAATTTAACAACAATAGATCCTTTTTATTCCAATCAAGGCAAGAGGGCTAGTGGTGGTAGTGATATATGACATATTATTTTATAATAATTATAACATTGTAGGCTATACGAATATTATATACAGTACAATTATATTACTATTATAAAACAAATATGATTTGCTCCACCTTAGATAAAGACAGTAGGGCCTACAGACAATGAAGATGGAGACATTCAAGAGGGAAATGATGATATCAGGAAGAGAGATGGTGAAGAAGTGGAGGAAAGAGAAATGCAGATGATTCTATGGAGAGAAATTATGAAGAAGTGGAGGAAAGACAAAATGCAGATGATTCTATTGAGATAAATTATGAAGAAGTTGAGGAAAGAGAATGCAGATGATGCTATGGAGAGAAATGATGATGAAGATGGTCATGGAGATGCTAAAGAAAGCAAGGATGAAAATGATGATGGGGAGAGAAATTATTCAAACGACACAACAACAAATAACTTGAATGCTCTCCTGTTGCCATTAAAATATCCCACTGATCCAGCCAGTATCCAGGTACAATATATTAAGAGAGAGAGAGAGAGAGAGAGAGAGAGAGAGAGAGAGAGAGAGAGAGAGAGAGAGAGAGAGAGAGAGAGAGAGAGAGAGAGAGAGAGAGAGAGAGAGAGAGAGAGAGAGAGAGAGAGAGAGGAGAGGACAGGATGAGAGAAGGAGAGGACAGGATGAGAGAAGGAGGAGAGAAGGGGAGTACAGGAGGAGAGGACAGGAGGAGAGAAGGGGAGTACAGGACAGAAGGAGAGGGCAGGAGGAGAGAAGGGGAGGACAGGAGGAGAGAAGGGGAGTACAGGAGGAGAGGACAGGAGGAGAGAAGGGGAGTACAGGAGGAGAGGACAGGAGGAGAGAAGGGGAGTACAGGAGGAGAGGACAGGAGGAGAGAAGGGGAGTACAGGAGGAGAGGACAGGAGGAGAGAAGGGGAGTACAGGAGGAGAGGACAGGAGGAGAGAAGGGGAGTACAGGACAGAAGGAGAGGGCAGGAGGAGAGAAGGGGAGGACAGGACAGAAGGAGAGGGCAGGAGGAGAGGACATGAGGAGAGAAGGGGAGGAGAGAAGTCAAATTTACTTTAACTGTTAAACTGTTTTATATCCTGTAAAATATATGTTGTAAATAGCTTTTAAAGAATAGGTTCACTATTTTTCAACCCAGACCATATTAAAATGCTTTTTCCCAAATATTTATATTCCTCACTCCAATCCAATCCAATCCAACTTTATTTATAAAGCGCTTTAACAGCCACAGGGGCACAAAGTGCTGTACAGAGGGAGCATATTAAAAACTATAAGCAGCACTAAAAATAGATAAAAAAAAAGGCAGCAATACAAATTTAAATAGATCAGAGTACTTAAAAAAATATTTAAAAGCAAAGGACACAGTAACAAAACGATACAACAACACAGTAAGACAATAAGATCATAAAATCAACAAGCTACATGGTGTCGAAAGCCAGAGAGAAAAGGTGGGTCTTACGGAGGCCTTTGAAACAGGGCAGTGATGAGGCCTAATCTGCAGTGGCAGCTCGTTCCACATGTTGGGGGCGACAACGGAGAAGGCACGGTCCCCCTGAGCTTACCCCTAGTTGTAGGCACTACTAGGAGCAGCTGGTCAGCTGACCTGAGAGAGCGAGAAGGTGTATAGACCTGCAACAGCTCAGAGAGGTAGGGTGGGGCAAGGTCATGAAGAGCTTTAAAAGCAAATCAAATAATTTTTTAATTAATCCTAAAGTGCACGGGGAGCCTGATATCTTTGATATCACTGATATCTTTAGCATTGAGAAATGTACCACTGCAGCAATGGTTTAGGCCTTCAAACACCATGACAATCTACTTTTCAAACACCATGATAAATCTAAGTTTCAAACATTATGATAATTTCACTTTTCAAACACCATGATAATTTACTTTTCAAATACCATGATAATTAAACTTTTCAAACACCATGATAAATCTACTTTTCAAACACCATGACAATGAGGTGAAATAAACATTTGAAATGTGTATTGTTCCCTGTGTTTTTATCATAGAGGTGGTTATACTATTAATCTGGATTGTCTATGTTATTCTAATGTTAATCTTAATCAAGGATGAAGACTATTTCACCATACATGACGCATCATAGCTTTTTGCTCACTGATGGGGTCCCATGTTATGCAGTAGGTGCCCCTTTTTTCTTTTCGCCCCTGCCCTTCAAACAGCCTGAGTCCGCCACTGGGCCTGGTATTCTATATTCTATAATAATATTTCAAATTGCATGTGTCCTCCGGATGGCATAATTCAGTACTGTATCTACAAAACCTTCTGTTTAATCATCTTCCCTTTATTCAGTTATTCACTGTCAAAGATGCAAAGAAAAATCATAATTTATAGTCTCCTTTGTTTCATCACAATTTACTCTAGCCTAGTAACAGACACACTATTTCTGACACTGGGAATACATTCCCTGAGGTCCATAGATGTCTCTAGATACCAAGAACATGCAAATGGACCCTGTAGAAGTGGAGCAATCTTCCATTTACTTAGGTATGTATTTTTAGGCGGATTTTCAGAAAATAGGGCTTTTGATTGATTGATTGAAAAGTTTATTAACAGATTGCAGAATGGGTACAGTACAGTACAGCTCAATACATACAATTGTTAAGGGGATGCAGACCAGAGAAAGACTTTCGTCTTGTTTACATCAGGGTCCCCCATTTTCAATTCATCATAACATATATGACATACATGACATACAGATAGACAGTACTGCTACATCTATACATTTATGACATATCAGATTTGCAAATACAGTACTGTTTGTGATACAAAAGTGTCCAGAAAAGGAGTGTATATACATTTGGCGTAGAAACTGTACATTGGAGGAGGTTGGATGGGTGGGGTGGGGTTGGGTGGGTTGGGTGAGGGCTGTACATTGGAGGTGGGGGGGGGGGGGGGGGGGGGTTGGGTAGGGGACACACACACATTTTACACTGTACATTGGAATACTGACAAAGCCTTACTTGGTCATTTACTGTACAACTGGGTTAGGACATTTGTAGGGGCCAGTTTCGAATTGCAGTCTCACGTAGGTGTTTTTTGAGAGTGTTTTTGAAAGTGGGTAGTGATTCACATTCCTTTACAGCTTTAGGTAGGGCGTTCCACATTGATGTGGCATAATTGCGAAACGTGTTGTTTAGTCACTTGTTTGAGCCGAATCTGGGTTTTACATGATTTGTGGAGCTCCCTCTGGTGTTGTGATCGTGGTATTCACTGACCTTTTGGGAAGTATTTTGACATGTACATGGGTACCTTGGTCGCGTAGTGTATCTTGTAGACCAGGCCCATTGCAAGTTGCTGTACTCTGTCGTCTACTCTAAGCCATCCTAGGTTGTCAAAGTGGGCAGGGGTGAGGTGGGTTCTAGGAGTCAGGTCAAGTAGTAGTCTGACTAGCTTGTTTTGAGATGTTTGTAATTTGTTTTTTAGTGCCTTTGAGGTGCTTTGGTACCATGAGGTGCAAGCATAGTCGTAGTACCCTTGAATGAGTGCTCCTGCTAGAGTCTTCAGGGTATTCTTGTTTACCAGAGAGGAGATCCGGTACAAGAAACGCGTTCGTTGGTTGACTTTTTTTATTACATTGGATGCCATTTTGTCACAGGAAAGATTAGCCTCTAGGATGGAACCCAGGTAGGTAATTTCATCTTTCCTTGTGATAATATTGTCACCCACTGTAACCGAGAAGCCGTCGGTCTTGCTGAGTTTGTTATTTGAACCGAAGAGAATGGACTCTGTTTTGCCCATGTGTAATGATAGTTTGTTGTCGGCGAGCCATATGCAGATTTTGCCTAGTTCCGAGCTGAGGGCTTTTTCAACCTGTAACTTGTTCTTGTCAGAGACCAGCAGGGCTGAGTCGTCCGCAAACAGGAACAAGTTGCAGTCACAAGCTGACGACATGTCATTTGCATAAATTAGGAATAGTAGCGGTCCTAGTATGCTTCCTTGTGGAACACCACAGCTCACTGTGAGGGGGGGGGGGGGGGATAGGGTACCGTTTACTTCCACCATCTGTTCCCTCCCCTCCAGGTAGGATTGTATCCAGCTCACTGATAAACTATCAAAACCAATGGCTCAGGCTTAACAGGTTAAAGAAAGGGTTTGTTTTGGAAACTATTTTTGGGCGGCCTTCAATCCAATGTTCAGTCCCTAAATGTATAGGATGTATAGTATTAGTATACCTGCAAGATGCCATGTAACATTTTCCTGCCCCCAAATGCCCTCTCTTCTTTTCAAGAGAGGGGCTGAATGCTGAACAAGTCTTTAATTGGAACTATAGAGTAGGCCTATAACAGTGGCGGCCGCTGCCGCTGGTGCCTTGTGGGTCGCAGTTCACGTTAATAGGTCGAGTTGAAAATGTAATGCTCTGAGATGCTCTGGAGCAATCTCTCTCTGTCTCTCGGATCAATCAAATCAAATAATTAACACATGTATGTTGTCATTTTAAACAACTCACCATTCATTCATTATGCATCAGCAGCAGCTAAATAAATGTTATGGTTCACAACACAGCAGCGCGTTTTGAATCGCCAGCCTATTATCGTCTCAGCAAGCACAGTCAATACTTTTTTCCATAGCCGCATTTCGCGGAGACAGCTGTGTATAGCGAGAGAGAGAGAGCGAGAGAGAGAGAGAGAGTTACGTATCATGTATTAAACTAGAGTTAAGATCGCGAATCTACCTTGTTGTTGGCTTGTTGATAAAGTATATCCACTCTATGGCATTGTCCATCCAGCCTGTGTTGATGTCCATCCATTGTGCGCATCCATATAGCTTGTTGTTAGCCAACAAGCTGTGTGAGTGAGAGCTGTGTCTTTGTCCATTTCCGCCTCGAACAGCCTGCAAACTACCTGGCGTTCTATCGCCATGCTCTAAGACAAACTCTAACCATAACCAACTTTGAAAGAGTGCCTAAGCTTAACAGTCTAAAGAACTTGCAGTCACGGTACGCTCGTCTAAGACAAACAGCTGCCTGCATCATTCTCACAACAACACTATCTCCACCGATCACCAACCTAGGAATAATAACCTAGAAATTGGATTCGGCCAATGATTTGTCCGTCTTTCAAACGGTGTTGATTTGATGGATTTAACAGAATTATCCAATTCCATGGTGGTAGCTTTAGCTAACTATAAATCGAAATGAAAATACTCAGTCCTTGAATAAACCTGGCGCATTCTCTCTCTAAGCAAGAACCCGAGAAATGCGGCTATGGAAAAAAACTGGCATCGCGTCGGCCAATCAGAGCGTCTCCACGAAAATGCGGCTATGGAAATTCTTCACGGAAGTTCACGCTGCTGGGCTAGACCGCTTCAAATTGCGCTCGGATTCCAACATAATAGTCATATTTCAACGCACAACGCCGTATGCACTGATTGGCTGTGACGGAGACAGCGATCAAACTGTGACGCGCACTCAGAGCGCGATCGCTTCTAGCCCTCGGGCGAGAAATACGAAAAAATAAAAAAAACGTCACTTCCTGCTCAAGAAAACGATGTTTTTTTAATTTAGATAATAACGTTATATTGTGCATTGGAAATACAAACATACTTAAAATGAGTAAATAGTATTCATTTTAAACATGTTTATATTATTTATAGGGCTATAAAACACAAAAACGAAAAAGTTTTATTGTCTTCTTCTCTGATTTAACAGCAGCTGGCCAGCAGGTGGGTCGGCGCCCTTGCGCCCACTAGTGGCGAGCCGCCACTGGCCTATAATCTTTTTTGTTTGCCTAAATATAATATAGAAATATTTAGGGCTGACCTTCGAAGCTTTTTTTTGCAATCGAAGCTTCGGGGCCGAGCTTCGATTTTAATTCGAAGCTTCGATTAAAAAAAAAAAAAAAAAAAAAAACGTTTTTATTTATTTTTTATTTATTTTTTTATCTTATGTTGTGGGATTTGTACAGCACGTTGGTAAACTTTGTTGTTTTTAAATGTGCTCTATAAATAAAGTGGATTGTTCACACGCACACACAAATCGAAGTAAAAAATAAAAATAAAAAATGAAAATCGAAAAGCGAGAGACTAAATCTGTTGTTGTTAGCTTACATGCTAACGTGAATGGGATCGACCATAGCATTGCGGCTAGGCTAGCTACCATAGCAGTATAGCAGCTAGTTGAATGGATAAACGTTATTTAACATTGCAGAATGGGTACAATACAATACGGCTCAATACAAACAGTTGTTTAGAGGGGGGTGCAGAGTCATCAACACAATGTACCACCAAGAGTGGAGAGTTTATGTCTCTCAAAAAGCGAGAGACCCTAACGCTCTTGTTGTTGTTAGCTTATATGCTAACGTGAATGGAATCGACCATAGCATTGCGGCTAGGCTAGCTACCATAGCAGTACAGCAGCTAGTTGAATGGATAAACGTTATTTAACATTGCAGAATGGGTACAATACAATACGGCTCAATACAAACAGTTGTTAAGGGGGGGTGCAGAGTCATCAACACAATGTACCACCAAGAGCGGAGAGTTTATGTCTCTCAAAAAGCGAGAGACTAAACCTAAAGCTCTTGTTGTTAGCTTACATGCTAACGTGAATGGGATCGGCCATAGCATTGCGGCTAGGCTAGCTACCATAGCAGTACAGCAGCTAGTTGAATGGATACACGTTATTTCGATGGCACAAGCTTCGAACAGAAAAAAAAAATCGAAGTTAAAAAAATATTTGTTTTCTTTTTTTTTAAACTTCGATTTTTTTTTAAATGTTCGAAGCTTGTGCCATCGAACGAAACTTCGAAGCTTCGAAGTATTTAAGACAGCCCTACAGAAACACCTTATGCTGGGTTTTGTTGCGTTTATCTGAGCATCTTCAATAATGAAAAGTAGAATTAATCTTTCTGAGGTTTATTCAAAAGTGAACAAGCAAAAAGTATACAAACAGGAAAAATAATACGTTGTAATTGCCTTGTGGTGGAAAAATAGCCAAAGTCTCACAGTTTATCGTGGATCTGGAAGATATGCAGTGGTGCGTTCCTGAAATCAACTGGGATTGCACTCGCTATTTGTATATCAATAGCGCCGGTCGTCAGGTGTGTTAAATACGACCGGCGCTATTGATATGCAAATAGCGAGTACTTATCTGGGCTTGCACTTAGTGCACCCCCGTCCCATGAAGAACGCATGCCTGAAGATATGGAACTCCACCATATAAACTACTCGTGCTCTAGTTTAAAACCCTTCCCTTTCTTTATTTTTTACAAGGGAAGAGGAATTGAGGGAAAATTGGCCCTCTCTCTCTCTCTCTCTCTCTCTCTCTCTCTCGCTCTCTCTCTCTCGCTCTCTCTCCCTCTCTCTCTGTGTGTGTCTCTCTCTCTCTCTCTCTCTCTCTCTCTCTCTCTCTCTCTCTCTCTCTCTCTCTCTCTGTGTCTCTCCCTCTCTCTCTGTGTGTGTCTCTCTCTCTCTCTCTCTCCCCCCCCCCCCCCCCCCCCTACACTACACGACCAAGGTACCCATGTACATGTCAAAATACTTCCCAAAGGTCAGTGAATACCACGACCGCAACACCAGAGGGAGTTCCACAAATCATGTTAAACCCAGATTCGGCTCAAACAAGGGACTAAACACGTTTCTCAATTATGCCACATCAATGTGGAACGCCCTACCCAAAACTGGCCCCTACAAATGTCCTAACCCAGTTGTACAGTAATTTACCAAGTATGGCTTTGTCAGTATTCCAATGTACAGTGTACAGCGCCAGTTGGTGGCGGGTGCGCTTTGGGATTATCATCACGTATGGCTACAGCAGTGCCATATGTCAAGGTAGATGGAGAGAACGCTGAGGCGGGGGCTTGTGTTGCAGTTTGCACAACCCCACCCTCAGTTTTTGGGTTTGGTACCGACCCTTTTGTCAGGGTCCGCAGCGGTGACAGCTCTGGCCGACGAGATCCAATCGCTGTTGGCGAAGCAGGCCATCATCATGGTCCCAAGGGAGAACGCAATGTGTGGCGTTTACTCCCGGTATTTTCTGGTGCCCAAGAAATCGGGAGGTGTCAGGCCTATTCTGGACCTGTCTGCGTTCAATCGGCTGATTGTGGCGAGACGGTTCAGAATGTTGACCGTCAAACACCTGCTAGGCGCTGTCAGAGTGGGAGACTGGTTCACCTCCATAGACCTGAAGGCTGCGTACGTTCACATCCCGATCTTCCCTTCTCACAGGAAATTCCTTCGCTTCCTCTTTCAGGGCGTAGCGTAAGAATACCAGAGGCTGCCGTTCGGCTACTCTCTGGCCCCTCGCACATTCACCAAGTGCGTGGAGACCGCGCTGGGGCCTCTGCGTTGTAACCGCCTGTAGTGTGGTAGTGAAAGGATTAACATTACATTATGTAGTGTGGCAGTGAAAGGGTTAAAACCTTCTTTTGTGTGGTTGTGAAAGGGTTAACCCGCTGTCGTGTGACAGTGAAAGGGTTAACCTTCTGTATTGTTGCAGTGAAAGGGTTAACCCTCTGGTAGGTGGTAGTGAAAGGGTTCAAATACCATATGGGTCCTCCTTCTCTCGACATTGATGGAATATGAAGTGAGTTTATTCCATTATATCAAGTTCAGTTTTCACTTATGAATCACAACACTGTTTTTCCTTCACACAGAATATGACCACCGGTCTGTAGTACAACGTTCATTCGTAGGTCTTCACCCAAACGCCCACAGAGACAAAGTCGATCTCTTTGTGCTTTTAAATGTTGCGCTGCGTGACAAGTGAGGTGATGGTGATTCTCACGGCGTTTAGATTAGATTCAAATGTATTGTCATCATGCAGCACAAGTACAGCACAACAAAGTTTGGCATCCAACCAGAGTGCAAATGTAAACAGTAAAGTGCAATAGTATACAATGTACAGGTGATTCAATTGGGTATAGAATATATAAATTAGTACTACTGAGTAATAGTGTTAATCAGATGTACGTATGTACTAGGGATGGGCGTGAGTAATCGATTACTCGTAGCTATAAAAAAAAATAAAAAATCGAAATTATAAATGTTTATGAAAAAAAAACTTTAATTTAAAAAAAAAAATTATATATATATATCTTCACATAATGTGTAAGATTATAACTGTTTGTTGGTTTCCTTAGACATAATACATGAATGAACAAAAATAAGTAAAAAAAAATGTATGTCATAGTAGAACATCCTATAACATTTATAGGATGTTCTACTATGACATAAATTTTTTTTAATGTCACAGTAAGATGTCATATAGAACATTCTAGAACATATATTCAACAATTCTCTCATAAGATCTCATTCTGCATCTACTAACTAACTCAAGACTGTTGACTTGTGAACGGGCTTTGTTTTATTGAATCATTGTCGTTTTGGGAGCATGGCGTTTCACGGCGGTGGATCTGGAGGTGTGGTCCTTCCAGCTTTTCTGACCAAACTTTGGACACTGGTGGAAGACCCAGAAACTGACCCTCTCATCAGCTGGAGCCCAAATGGAACTAGTTTTCATGTATTTGACCAGGGTCGCTTCTGCAAGGAGGTTCTTCCAAAGCTTTTCAAGCACAAAAACATGGCCAGCTTCATACGCCAACTCAACATATATGGATTCCGTAAGGTGGTCCACAAGCACGGGGCTCTTGTGAAACAGGAGTTAGACGACACAGAGTACAAACATCCTTGTTTCATCAGAGGACGAGATCAGCTGCTGAAGAACATCAAACGCAATGTGTCCAATCTGAAGCAGGATGAGCTGAAGGTGTTTCCTGAGGAGGTGTCTAAGATCCTCAGTGATGTTCAGCTGATGAAGGGAAAACAGGAGAACATCCACGCCTATTACATCTCTATGAAACACGAGAACGAGGCTTTGAGGAGGGAACTTGCCAGTCTGAAACTGGCCATGAAGAGAAAGATCCCTCTGATGCTGAACGACAGTACCTCTGCCCACTCCATGCCTAAATACAGCCAGCAGTACTCCTTGGAACCATTGCAGTCCTCCCAAGCTATATCTGCTTCATCAGGAGGGTTTAGTGCAGCCAGTCTTGTTCCTGCTGACAGCCCTCTGAATTCTGGCAGTATAGACTACGGTCTGGAGAACCTACCGTACATCCAGTCCATCAACTTCGACCCCTCCCCACTGTGAGTTTTCAGGTCTGTACCCAGTGGAGACCGATCTGGACATTCTGCTGTCTCCAGAGCCTGCTAAAGGAGCGGACGGTGGAAACTACTCTTCCAACACAAGGAAGCAACTAGTAACGACTGAACCAATGTGCTTGGGGCAGTGTGAAGGGTAATTTCACATCCCCTCCTCCTCCACCTTCCCTCCTCCACCTCCTCCTCCTCCTCCTTCCCTCCTCCTCCACCTTATCCTCCTCCTCCTTCCCTCCTCATCTCCCACCTCCTCCTCCTCCACCTCCTCCTCCACCTCCTCCTCCTTCACCTCCTCCTCCTCCTTCCCTCCTCCTCTTCCACCTCCCCCTCCTCCACCTCCTCCTTCCCTCCTCTCCCACCTCCTCCTCTCCCACCTCCTCCTCCTCCTCCTCCTCCACCTCCTCCTCCTCCTCCTCCTCCTCCTCCTTCCCTCCTCCTCCTCCTCCCCCCCCTCCTCTATTTGTGAGGTCAGGATTTCTGTTTAAATGTGAAGGGTAATTTCACATTCTTAATCCTCTGGGGCCCCACAACAGGGTTGATCGTGAAGTCATGTTATCCTTCTCTCAAAAACTGTTAAAACACTATATCCATTCATTATATTCAGAGCAGGCCAGATAACGCTTGCATCCAAGGCCGCAGCGAGCCCTCCTCAAAAGCCCATTCCATTTGACTCCCTAAATGACCATATAAAGCCAACCCAATCAGAGACGAGCAAGGCGTCTCTATTCCACTGTGTTAAAACACATGACACTTTGCTTTTTGTCACTTTCACTCTGACAGACCTGTGAATATGCACTCTGACAGAGTCTGTCCGTATGGGCGTACTGTATTATTTTCTTTTCCAATAAACCTGTATTGTATTCATTTAACGTGAGTATTCCGGCTGTCTCTTTCTGCTCCTGTTTTATTATTTCAGAATATCTGATTTGCAGTGTGACACTGTTTTAGGCTGCTGGATGTCCGTGGAGAACCTGGTGGTTTGCACGCTGATTTAAAGCCAATCTCTTGTCTCTGTCATCCCTAGAGACGTAAAAAATCCACCACAGCAGGCTGATCTGCCCTCTCTGCTGGGGCTGGAAGTAGATTCTTATTTTGCAGCCTGCTACAGTTAGAAGCTAATGTTAGCCAGCAAGCTGCAGCCTGCTACAGTTAGAAGCTAACGTTAGCCAGCAAGCTGCAGCCTGCTACAGTTAGAAGCTAACGTTAGCCAGCAAGCTTCTAAACGTAACGTTAGTTGTTCAAAACATTACCTGTCTATATAATTTGTTCCTCAACGTTATATAGACAGGTAATGTTTTGTAAACTAACTGCAGCCTGCTACAGTTAGAAGCTAACGTTAGCCAGCAAGCTGCAGCCTGCTACAGTTAGAAGCTAACGTTAGCCAGCAAGCTGCAGCCTGCTACAGTTAGAAGCTAACGTTAGCCAGCAAGCTTTTAAACGTAACGTTAGTTGTTCAAAACATTACCCGTCTATATAATTTGTTCCTCAACATTAGCTTCTAACTGTAGCAGGCTGCAGCTTGCTGGCTAACGTTAGCTTCTAACTGTAGCAGGCTGCAGCTTGCTGGCTAACATTAGCTTCTAACTGTAGCAGGCTGCAGCTTGCTGGCTAATGTTAGCTTCTAACTGTAGCAGGCTGCAGTTAGTTTACAAAACATTACCTGTCTATATAACGTTGAGGAACAAATTATATAGACAGGTGGGATCATCCCTATGTTCCCCGGGTTCTATGTTCCCCGCTTTGATTGATTAATAGATTGAAAATTTTATAATTTTTTATTATTTTATTAATTATTAATGTCCGCCTTGTTTCGAACGGTTAAGCTTAGGCCCTCGTTCGAACTGGTTAAGGTTAGAGTTTGGAATCAGGGCTGGTGGTCTAAAATTTTCAATCTATCAATCAATCAAAGCGGGGAACATAGAACCCGGGGAACATAGGACCCGGGGAACATAGACATGCTCCCAGACAGGTAATGTTTTGAACAACTAACGTTACGTTTAGAATGGAAAAGATCGTTAGCTCAAAGCTATCCCGGACAGTTTATCAACTTCCTGTCATTTAGAAACATGATTTTATAGTGAAAATCATTACCAAAACGTCCGGAAAAACCTCACGGGAGCATTATAGACTGTCATACAAATGTACAAATGCTATAAGGTGGCAAGAAATGCACTATAAACAATACTTTGCGGCGTCGTTTCTTGCGCTAGCTTCTGTTAGCCAGCATTAGCCTTAATTAGCGTGAGCAAGTAAACTAACAGTGAATGTTTTTACATGAAATACAGCCCAAAAACCCTGCTGACAAACGTTTGCTTATTAAATACATTCTATACTATAATAATACAAACGTTTCATTGCCTCTCTGTGACGACAAAGTTGTTTAAATAACGGGAGAAAATTAGCTAAAACCAATGTATTTGGATGGGACAGGAAGTACCATTCGCAACCGGAAGTCAGCCGGAAGTGCCTACTTTCAGGTTGTGCAAGTGGAGAAAAGGAGCGGACGGTGGAAACTACTCTTCCAACACAAGGAAGCAACTAGTAACGACTGAACCAATGTGCTTGGGACAGGCTGATCTGCCCTCTCTGCTGGGGCTGGAAGTAGATTCTTATTTCACACTAGTGATGTGTTGAACTAATGTCACACATATTGTCAACATTGTTGACATGTTTATTTTTTTTTTTACTTTCACAAGAAGTGTTTATTTTGATGCTTTGTCAATGTATTGTCTTTTTCTAGATGTTTTTTCGACTATCTAACTGCTTGTGAGTTTACGGGAATTACAGAGCAACCTGTTGCACAAGTAACTAACTATTTTGTCATTATTGTGTTTATTCATTATTAAATTCAATGAATTAAAATCAAAACTAATTGTTTACTTTCTGATGATAGAACATCCTTTCATATTTACTTGTCATTAGGTTGGATAGTAAAACCTTTTCATGACAGAACTTGTACAATATTTAAAATAAAATCTACATCTTGAATTAAAAAGTGAATTGATCCCAACTTTGAAATATTCTCATTAGAATGTACGATTAGCTAATAATATGGATGATTTGTAAGCGTCAAGATAAGTGGGGACTGGGAAGGTGTGAATTGATGTCTTAGAAGAAGTAACTAACTCAGAAGAAGTATGAAAATTAAATATTACATTTTAACCTACTTTGTATGAAAGGCTTCATCTTCTGAGTGCAACAATGATACTTTTTAGAAAATTTTCTGCCGTTGACTAGAAACACCTTCAAACAATATCTGAAATAATAATGAAATAAAATATAATACTACTACCTATCTTGCTAATATGTCTATACTACTATGCACTCAGAGTGTAACAGTCAAGCTTGATATTATTTGATGAACAATGCTACTGCTGACCCTTGGCTGCCACAGATGTACCTCCTGGTGACATGCTGTTCACAATATTTGGATAAAAGCCTCAGCTAAATGACTCAATTGTAAAATGTGAGAATTCAAAACTTCATTGTCATTGTTTATTTATCCTGATGAGTCACTGAGAAATAAATCAAACACTTTTTTTCTCCTTTAATACATTTTTATAAACAAGCGCTTACAAGGTCAAACATGTACGTTCAGTTGAAAAGATTGCTCCAGGTAAAAAGTCAAGACCAAAAATACATGAAGCAAAAGTAGAATCTAAAATCAGGTACATTTGAGGAAAATAGTGTTAAAACGGTTCAACCTTGAATTCTGGTCACAAGGGTAGTCTTCGAGTGAGAAATTACCTTGAATCAACATTTAATAACAGCCACATTGATGATAAAGGGGTTTCTGAGACATTTTCACAAATAAAAGCTGGGACCAAGTTTTGCAGGATGTCCAGATTGTTTTTTATTATATTGTCAATCTGAAGAAGCAATTAAAAAAAAAAAAAAAAGGTTTAGTCTGTTAATAATGCTAGAGTGGTCTGGGACCCCCATGCCAAGCCTAAAGGCCTTCCAGGGGGACCCCTAAACATACGCAGTATCACCCCTAAAAGCAGTGGCGGACTGGCCATCGGGACGTTCGGGACGAATCCCGATGGGCCGGGACCAAAGTGGGCTGGTCCAAAAAAAAAAAAAAAAAAAAAAAAAAAAAATTTTTTTTTTTTTTTTTTTTTTTTACTTTTTAATTGTTATTTTTTGGCCAGTGTGTGGGCCAGTGTGTGGGCCACTAATGTGGGCCGATGTGTGGGCCAGTGTGTGGGCCAGTGTGTGGGCCAGTGTGTGAGTCGGTGTGTGGGCCACTAATGTGGGCCAGTGTGTGGGCCGGTGTGTGGGCCAGTGTGTGAGTCGGTGTGTGGGCCACTAATGTGGGCCAGTGTGTGGGCCGGTGTGTGGGCCAGTGTGTGAGTCGGTGTGTGGGCCACTAATGTGGGCCAGTGTGTGGGCCAGTGTGTGGGCCGGTGTGTGGGCCAGTATGTGGGCCGGTGTGTGGGCCGGTGTGTGGGCCAGTATGTGGGCCAGTCTGTGGGCCGGTGTGTGGGCCAGTGTGTGAGTCGGTGTGTGGGCCACTAATGTGGGCCAGTGTGTGGGCCGGTGTGTGGGCCAGTATGTGGGCCGGTGTGTGGGCCGGTGTGTGGGCCAGTATGTGGGCCAGTGTGTGGGCCGGTGTGTGGGCCAGTGTGTGGGCCAGTGTGTGGGCCACTAATGTGGGCCGGTGTGTGGGCCGGTGTAGTGTGTGGGCCGGTGTAGTGTGTGGGCCAGTGTGTGGGCCATATGTGGGCCGGTGTGTGGGCCATTATGTGGGCCGGTGTGTGGGCCAGTGTGTGGGCCGGCAATAAAACAATAAACAAGTTGCATAAACTAAATCAGATTAAAAATGATCACAGTTCTGGTTTGCCTTAAGATGCAGTTTAAGATGGGTCTTGAACATGGAGTATGTAGGGCACTCTCTAATCACAACTGGCAGGCTATTCCAGTAGTTACCACTTTTAACAGAGAACACAGTTTTTGCAATGGTAGTATACCGAAAAGGCACCTTACAGTCCCCTCTACTGATGGCCCTGGTGGTAATGCCAGTGTCTGCTTTCTGTTGGATGAACTCATTCAATGGGGGAGGGGCAAGTCCATGCAGAACCTTGTACATGAAGCAAGTATATTTGAAAACTTGGAAATTCTCGAAACTTAGCATGTTATGTTTTTCTAAAACATTACAGTGATGAAATGAAATTGGTTTCCTATCAAATACTTTTATGGCTTTTTTGTAGAGTAATTATATTGGTGTAAGAGTAGTGACATATAAAAGAGACCAGTTGATAAAACAGTAGGCCTACTCGATGTGTGATAAAATCATTGAATGCAGAAACATCCTTGCAGCATTAACTGGCAGGCAGGGCCTGATCTGCCTGAAGTTTTCGATGTTAAACTTGACTGTTTGTCACTTTCTTCACATGACTTTTTGAAGGTCAATGTAGAGTCAAATGTGACCCCAAGATACTTGAATTAATGTACAATGTCCAGCTCCGCCTCTCCCAGAAACACATTAGAGTGAGTGACCTCTACTGGTGACTTTGTGAACATCATACACACTGTTTTCTTGGTGTTAAGTGAAAGACATGCTTTTGTTAGCCAGTCTTGAATGAGACATGAGACATCAGTGAATGAGATTCACGTTTCCTCCCAACCGCGAGTAGGCCTAGAAGCGCAGAAATGGAGAATGCAAAAAAAGAAAGGATGGAGCTGAAAAAGCTAGAATTAAAAAACTAAAATTGCTAGTAAAAGACGCAGAACAATGTTCTAAAATTACAGACATGTTTACCCGCTGCTGCTGCTAATGATGATGAAGTTCAAGTGGAAGGAACCAACAGTAACATGACAGGTGCATGCAGTAGCCTAGTGCATATTCTACTGTTGGTGTCTGCCGGTTCATGAGGGCTAGCTAGCCTATACTAGCTCTTGCAGTGATTTCAGTCATTCTATTACAAGACAATGTGCTTTCCGTATTCCTGATTCCTTACAGCACGTGGACGTAAATAGTTGTGACTCGTGACGTTTTTTCTCTGACTAAAAGTTTAGTTAGCAATGTTAGGACTAGTGCCCACCACAGCATCAGAAGCTAAAGTGCTAACCTAGAGAGCCAATCAGAACCTAGGACGGGCTGCAAATTAATCGGCTACTAATATTATAATAGTAAATACTAAAATAAAATACTATTATGTTCCCTTCCAAATTTTCATGTTGATATTATTATTGGTAATCTAATTGATTGAATTGATTAGTTGCCATTTTACATGCTTAAATAAGATGTACCTTAGAATTCCCAACTGTTAGCCATGTTCTCGATCTGTATATGATTAGTCTCATCTACATGTTTGTAAATAACCACAGCTAACTAGCTTAAGCTAACAACTAGGTCAACTACTACCCCGTAGTTAAACATATGTGATTGCATATAACAGCTAACTGCTACAGCTAAGTTGGTAGTTAGCCTATTCCATTAATGTTGAATGTATTTATGAAGGTTGTTGATGGTGGTTGGCGCTGATTAGCAGACATGATTCCGTCAGTCTGCCACAGGGCAGCTGTGTTTGCTGATGCTGCTCACGACCACCAGTAGCGTATGACTGTGTGAGTGTGAATGCTTGATGGTTTCTGTGAAGCGCTTTGTGGAACAATGCTGATATACAGTTAAGAATGAGTAATTCGCTTTTGGTTTTTAAGAACAATTTGTAAAGCTATTTTTGAAAACTACAGGGGTGAATAATACTGTTTTCTTTTGCTATTTTCTTTTAGAATACTGTTTTGGAGTCTTAATTTTTTTAATTTCTTTTTTTTTTATCCACTTTTTCTCCCATTTTCTACATTTTCTCCCATCCCAATTTCGTATCATCCAATTCAACCCTCCCCTGTCACGAACGCTGTTTCTTGCCTCCCACAAGCCGGCTGCAATGTGGACTAAGTCATACATAGCACAAGTCCCCTCCGGTACTTGAGGTAACAGCAGTCGCATCTTTTCACCTGCGCAGCTCGATCTCTCAGTGGCGAGGAGTAACGCGTGGGAGGCTCACGCTGCCCCCGACACTTCCTGATTCTACTGTGCAGGCACACCAACCGACCTGTAGGAGTCGCTGTCCACAACGCCCAATCCCCACCCATCAGTTTCCCACCCCCTAATACGGCCAATGTGTATTAGTATGAACGACCAGCTAAACTGAAAGCAATGTGGAGCGCTGGGCTCGAACAGGCGAGCCCAGCGTCTCCAGTATTTGTGGCGAGCGCCTTGCCCACTACGCCACGTAGCCGCCAATTTTTTTAATTTTTGTTAAGAATATAGGACAGGCATATATAAGCATTATGCTTCAGTCTGTACCTTTTCAGTCACTGTAAAATCAAATATTGTTAAATGATGGGGTATATTGTATTGTGTGAGATGATGACTGAATAAACTACTACTACTACTACTACTACTACTACTACTACTACTACTACTACTACTACTACTACTACTTTGGGTGTTTTCAAAAGGCTGAAAAACGCTGTATGAATTCAAGCCATTATTATTGATTGCTGATGTTCTTCTTATGCAGTTGACTCTGAGGAAAGAGAGAGCGCCCAATCCAGCACAGCTGACCCTGAGGGGAGAGAGAGCGCCCAGTCCAGCACAGCTGACCCTGAGGGGAGAGAGAGAGCCCAGTCCAGACAGACAGACAGACAGACAGACAGACAGACAGACAGACAGACAGACAGACAGACAGACAGACAGACAGACAGACAGACAGACAGACAGACAGACAGACAGACAGACAGACAGACAGACAGACAGACAGACAGACAGACAGAGAGAGACACAGAGAGAGAGACACACAGAGAGAGGGAGAGACAGAGAGAGAGACACACACACACACAGAGAGACACATACATAGAGAGAGAGAGAGAGAGAGAGAGAGAGAGAGAGAGAGAGAGAGAGAGAGAGAGAGAGAGAGAGAGAGAGAGAGAGAGAGAGAGAGAGAGAGAGAGAGAGAGAGAGAGAAAACAGGCTCTTGGAATGGGTGTCTGGGAGGAAGTGGGGGGTCTTTCAATGTTGATTAAACGGCAAGCAACTAATGTCATGAGTGCCAAATTAAAGGACAATAAATCCAATCTAACTGAAATTGTGTAGCACAGACCTTTCTATTAGGGATGCTCGATATTGGCTTTTTTACCGATACCGATATACCGATATTGTCCAACTCTTAATTTCCGATACCGATATCATCCGATATCAACCGATACCGATATATGCAGGGTTTCCCGCCCCAAGAAATGGAATAATTTCAGGTAATTAACATTACATATCTCTTGTTGTGGAATTAACACAACATTATGCATACTTTTGACAATAAATAAAATCAGAATTGGTTCTTACTTGCTTGCCTGGGTAAATAAAGGTTATAGAAATGTAAATAAAATATTATTTCTTTAAAACCGATACCGATATTTTTCGATATCACATTTTAATGCCGATATCGGCCGATAATATCGGACATCCCTACTTTCTATGGATCAAAACCTCAATATTATTATGGTGTAGTTAATACTTCATGTATCCTTAATCCCTAGGCTAATGAGGCACTAAGATGTTAGTAAAAAAAAAACATATGCCAATGACGGGAAGTAACGGTATATGTATGTGTGTGTGTGCACTGTGCATGAGTGCACATCTAGGGGCGGTGTGTAGATTTGGTCTCCCTGATGTTGACTCCTTAGCCACAGCCTTGGGTTGTTTAATACTGGACAAGTGTTTCATAACGCCCGTTGTGTGGGCCGGTTTCGGGGCCGGTGCGTGGGCCGGTGCGTGGGCCGGTGTGTGGGCTGGTGCGTCTGAATGTCCCGGGCTGAATTTGTGTCCCAGTCCGCCACTGCCTAAAAGTGAACAGATTAAACAACTACTCTTAGACTCAAATTTGGATTATTTATTTTTCTCTGAACCCTGGCTTCATGATATTAAACTCCCCAGCTGCTGCTCTGACTGTACCTGGCTATAATATATTTAGAGCGACCTGAAGGGAGATGGGCAGGTGTGATGTTTTATGTTAAAGATAACATCCACTGTACCCAGATCCACTTCTCAGATAAGGAATTAGAGTATCTCCCCAAATGTCCTTTACCCTCCTAGGGTTGTTACCGATCACCAGACTCCAAAGCTATACTTTCTGACCAGCTGGACACCATACTTAGAGAGTGCAACTCTTTTGATGGGCGATTTCAACAAACTGGGAAGATAAACGTGGTAGAAAAGCCCTAAAAATGCTTTTGTTCAGATTATTAAAGGGCCAACTAGCAACCCTGAGGAAAGATAAAGGCGTAGGGTACTGCTAGCTAGAATCAGTCACACGTTAGCTAATAATGGTGCTTAATCGACTACCTTGACTACCTGCTTAACAAAAAACGGCTTATTACGTTTCTGGGCCCCGACCGTAGAGTGCCAAAATGGCTTTTTATGTTTCTGGGTTGTTTTCCCTTTTTTTTGATATTTTTATTCATTATCCATCCAGGGAGCCTGGTGTTACCATAGGGAATGAGTCAGAGATCGCCAAAGTGCAATACCGGCCGCATCCAGCTAGACGGCGGTATTGAGCACCCTTTGAAACCTTGTATCTTGGCCTGTGCGCCGATCTAATGTCTCCGGGTCGGCTTTTTTTTTTTTGGGGCAATGGGATCGGTTATAACGGTCGGATTGAGAAGAATCAAATGCTCCCGATGCATGATGTGTGGTGGATTATGTTGGCGACACTATGGACAATACTTGGAATCGCGATCAGATAATTGGAATATTCTTTTTGGGGTACATCCCAGGGGCGTATCTAGACCCAGCACTTCAGTAGGGCACAGAAGGGCACCAAACACTTGGCCGGTTTTGGCCGGTTTGTGGGCGAAAATGGGTGGATTTTGTAACTATTTTTTTTTTTTACTTTATTTCGGTTTTAGGGTTAGGTTAGGGTTATGTTATTTAATTATTTTGGGGAGCCAGCCCCCCAAACTCCTGAAATGCATAGAAATCTATGAAATAAATAAAACAATCTGACATTTATATTAAAAAGAGCTAGCCACCCAAACCCCTAAAATACATAGAAATCTATGCATTTTGGAACAGTTACTATATATATAGTCAAGAAAGCATTTAGTCATGCTTAAAGTTTAAAGTGCTTTACTTGCATTGAACATTGCATTGAACATTGAACATTGAGGAGACATCATTAGAAAGCACAATGTATGTTTCCATAGTTACGCAGATGACACACAATTGTACATCTCCGCTGAACCAAATGATCACACAGCTATAAACTCCATTTCCGCCTGTCTCTTAGCAATAAACAAATGGATGACGAACAACTTCCTAAAATTAAATGAGGGCTAAACTGAAATCCTACTAGTCGGTCCTATAACAAAAAGAGAAATGTTACAGAGCAATATGGGGCAACTTACTCCTTGGATCAAACCCGAAGTTACAAGTAAGTAACCTACACTGGCTTCTGGTAACATTTAGAATTGATTTCAAGGTCCTCCTCCTTATATACAAAGTATAAACATTGCGATCATCTACTACTGGTATATTGAAGGTTCCAAGCCACAGTCTAAAGAAAATCAGGGATGCAGCCTTTGCTAACTATGCACCAAAGTTATGGAACACACTACCTATGGACATTAGGGAAGCTAGATCTCTTAATATTTTCAGAAATAAGCTAAAAACGTACCTCTTCACCATAGCCTTCTAATACACCCCGCTGTTGATTGTACTGTAGCACTATTTTACTCTGGCCATTCTATTGCATAATTTTACTATCTATTCTACTATTCCATTATTGCACTGTATTATTGGTGTGCAAACCAGTCAACTTACAAAAAATAGCCTGTTGGAGGATTTCAACAAGATAAATGCAGTACAAAATATTTCACTATAATATTTCAAAGCAAAGTAAAAAATATTATAATAATTATTTGATCATGTTAAAAAAGGGAAAATAAAAAACATTTGTTAAAAAAAAAGATTTTTTAATTTTTTTTTAATCAGTGGGGCACAGATGATCATCAGTAGGGCACAACCCTACTGATAGTGGTCTAAATACGCCGATGGTACATCCTAGTCAAGGGAAGGGCTATATGATATCAATCTTGCTGTGAGGGTTCGCCTGTCCCTGGACCCTTTTTCCCTGTCTCCTCTCCTCAACAGCCCCCACCCTTGCGAGGACTTTTCTCCTCTACTCTTCACCAGCCCCCACCTTTGGACATTCTTGTACTCTTGGCGTTTGTATTGTCTCCCGTGTGTTTTAGCGTTGTTTTGTCTTTAGTCTCGTTCCCTTTGTAATTGTTTTATTTGTCCCTTGTATGGTGTTCTCTCTGTAATTGTAATTTTGATTCTAGTCTAGTTTATTCCCCAGTGTGTGTTTGGCCTTTTGTTTTCCTTACCCCTGTGTGTTAGTTCAGCTTTCCCCATCAGGTGTGTCTCGTTCCCAATTACCCTCTTGTGTCAATCAGTGTGTGTATATCTGCCTCGTTTGCCATTCTCTCTTTGTCGGTTCATTGTTTGGATTCCCTACTAGTGTTTGCTGTCTAGTTCCTCTGTTCCTGTGATCCTGTTACTCCTTCCAGTATTTTTGTAGTAAGTGTTCCTAGTGTTTATTTTGTTTGTTCCTCCCTTCGTTGTTTTTTGTGGAATGTTCATTTTGTTAGTTAGGGTTTTAATTTGTAGTCAGTTGTTCATGTTTTTCCTAGCCTGCCTTGCAGTGTTTTGTTGGTGCCTTTTGGACTTGCTCTCTTTATGAGATTATTATTTGTTTTTCGTATTTAGCCGTCTGCCAGTTATTCAGCTGTGCTATTCTTTGTTTTTGTATTTTTGCTGCTGCCTTTGGACGTATTTTTGTCCTCTTGTTTAAATTGGATTATTTTGTCACACTTCACCCCTGGCTCGAAGTGTTCAAGATTAAAGGAGCAGTGCTCACTTTTTGACAATCCATATCTACCTCTCCCTCGTATCTGTGAGGTTTGGTCCGCTCCCCGCCACACGCTCCGTTCCTTTAAGGTACTATGTTGATTGATGCATTCCCCGCCACGCGCTCCGTTCCTTTAAGGTGCCGTGTTGATTGGTGCATTCCCCGCCACACGCTTTTGGAGCAAGTATCAATCTCATCCCGCAGCTGTCACAGTTTGTAATTAGTGCCCCTGAAGGCTTTATATACACAGACCTCCTTGCTATCGATGTTGGGTCGTTCTGGAATACAACTGCATATACCTGCCTTTCCCCGTCGCTGTTCCTGTCTTCTTTCTCTCCAGGACCTTTTTGTGGAGAACCGCTGTGGAGAACCTGGTTCCCCGTTTGGAGCTGCGCCTTGTTATCTGCCTGCTTTACGCGTTGCGCTCTGGTGAGTTTTTGGAAACAGTCCTTTTGGATTATCAGTTTTTTGTGTGTTTGGTGAACACTGAAGAATTACCATTTTGTTTTGTACTGGACTCAGCTATTTTGTGTGTTAGGATAACACTGAAGAATTCCGTTTTGTTTCGCACTGGACTCAGCTAATTTGTGTGTTAGAATAACACTGAAGAATACCGTGTTTTTCACTGGACTCAGCTAACTTGTGTGTGGTACACCGAAGATCAAGTCACTTGGGATTAATACTGGACTCAGTCACCTCTCTGCCTCTGTGTGTTCGTTGGGCTGTTTCTGATCTCTCTCTCTCTCCGTTTTTCCACCGTGAGTGAAAGCTGGGAGTATCTGCAGAGCCGCTACAACGTCACATGCCAATTCCTCACCACTATCTACTGGGAGTATCTGCAGAGCCGCTACATCGTCACATGCCAGATCCCCGTTTGTTTGATTACTGTACCTCATCCATCTTGTGACTCTGTAAATAAATACGCCCTAGCTTTTGGCTAACTCTGAACTTCCTGTCTGTGCTGTTGCGTTTGAGGTCGGTTACAAACCATAACAGTATCTGTTTGCGCCTGGGCCCTCTGCTAACACATCCGTAACACTTGCGTTGATCCAAGCATGTCTTCACCTCGATCCGAACATGTGTGTGTAATGTTAGTCCACAACGTATGCCGTTGGTGACGATCAAAGCATCAAAAAACGTAATACCTATGATATAAATTTGATTTCAGAATAATAGCCGGTCCAGGCAAGAAACGGCAACGGTTATAGTATAATACACGCATAAGGCTATTCCTCAGCATTTCGGGAATTACCCCAGACCGATCTAAAAACACTTATATTCACCACGGTATAACGCGCGAGCATGGAAACATTTTCTCTTTTTTTGCATCTTTTTTTTATCCACTTTTTTCTCCTTATTTTCCTCCCATTCCAATTATCCCCTCCCCTGTCTTGAACGTTGCTCGACTGTCTTTTTTTTGCATCTTGACCGGAAGAAAGTCAAATGACCATAGTATTGTATCCATAGCTATAATATAGAATATAGTTATAGCTCTACAAACAAGGTGACGGACTCCTATCTTTTAAAGCGTGGCAGTGCATAGATGGGGGCCAGAAAACAGCGTGGCACCCAATGTGTTAATCGCTCCGGCTTTGTTGACCTTTTTCCACTTTCAACAGACGGCAGCGCCCTCTGGTGTTGATTCAGCTACGGCTCTGGGGTCGGTACAGAATTCCCTACCCGTGCTGCAACCAATGTGCCACTGATGTTTTATCATACTGCTGTATTCTAAGGCTGTCCCCGAAGCCTGTTTTTGGGATTCAAACTTCGTCAGGGTTTTTCGAACGAACGTTCGAACCTTCGTTTTTTTTTTAATACTATAATATTAGTGTAGCCTAATCTTTATCTGCAACTGTGAAGAAAAACCCCATTGGTTTAAACGGAATGAATAGACACATAAAAGAAATGTAAAAAAATATTATTATTTATTACTTTTTAATTACATTCGGGTTCAGCCTTACTGTATTCAGGCCAGTATGAAGCCTGCAGGGTCAGACGGCACATTTGTCCTCGACTGTCTGGTCCGCTGAGCCGGTACTGACACCTAAATGTTAGAGAAGCGGGTTTGTCCACTGGAACACACGCACACGCACACACACACGCACGCACTGAGTCACTGATGAAATGTTCTCTGCACTTCCCATCCCGTCGTCCTTCCCCCCCAAGGGCAGCCGGGAGCAGACAAGCGCTGCAGCGTGCGCCGCGCCCCGGGGACCAATCCAAGTGCTCCTGTCCGTCTTCGTCAGGGACGCGACAGCGTTAGCGATCTGTTGTGCATGTTTTTCCATTGGGTTGTTAAATCTTATCGGTACTGGGCAGCTCCCAGGTGTGAAGGACATTTTACATTTAAATAATCTTTTTTTTTATTGCCTATGGCAGGGAGGGCGACGCACAAATCATCATAATCAGTCAGCCGCTCCCGATCTATGTCAAACACCAGGACGTAGTGAAGGTGAAAACGTGTTATGGCTGCTGTGATATTTTACCTCTGAGTGCACTGAGGTAAACTGAGGACTTAGTTCCGAGAGCAGGTACATACAGAACAGGGAAAGTGGTTCAGGCTGCCTGGCTGAAATAGGCTACTGGAAATGTACTGATACCAACATTATGAAAACCGGCCTACTTTCATCCATGCCGATTATGCTAGTTAAATGCATTCCTGCACAGTGTGTGTAGGCTGTTCCGTTTTCGGACCCTTTTTAATTCAACTGAATGTATAACCAGTCTAGGGCTGTCCCCGACTAAGGAACTATGATTGGCCGAAATTAGCCGATAGTCGACTATTAGTCTACTATATAAAAAAAAAATTAATTAAATTTGTTCCATTTGGGCTGTGGGGGGGTGCTTAATGTCTGAAGGAGTCAACGGAAGGCTTATTGTCCTCTGCAAAAGCATGCAATTGGTCCACTGATGGATACATCTTGATATTTGTCTAGTCTAGTGTGTTGATTAGATGGGTGAAATCCTCTTTCAGTGCCTCTGTGCCTGTTTTCTTAGGCAGTTAGCCTCTGGTATGCGCGCAATTAGCGTTAGCCACTGTTGTGGCTGATGGTTGTTTAACACAGCAGGAGACGATATTTCCAATTTTAACAAGTAGGTAATTTATTTAGGAAAAGAAGTTTTAACAGCAAAAGCTTTGGCTCAGTAGACGGTCACCACAGTTGAAGGAAAACACTCTGACTCCCCAACCCCCCGTTCCCCCAGATAATACCTTCCCAGCCCTGCCCCGACATGACAGATATGATGACGTAACATATTATACCAGATATGACATGACGTACATTAAGATGACACATAGATTTAACATAGAAGAGAGAATAAAAACAGAAGATAAGTCTAAAGGTTTATCGTCCTGAGACAAAGCTGGAGTCTGGAGTCAAGATTAGTGAAAGAGAAAATGAGTGTGTGTGTGTGAGTGTGAAAGAGTATATGTGTGTGTGTGAATGTGAAAATGAGTGTGTGTGTGTGTGTGAATGTGAAAGAGTATATGTGTGTGTGTGAAAGAGAGAGTTCAGATTAGTGAGGTTTGTGTGTGTATGAAAGAGATAGAGATGAGATGTGTGCGTGTATATGTGTATGTATGAAAGAGAGAAAAGAACAAGATATGAAAGCGATATGATGTACGAGATTACAAGCACACAACGTGCCGTACTGAAATGTCCATCTGTCCAAGTTGTTTTAAGAACGTCAGCCAGACCGTCTTTCAGCACTGCTTAGTTGACCCATATTAAACTAGTTCACCTCATATACACATTTTCCCCAACATTCCCCCATTTGGGGCTATCCCTAGTCCCACCCAAATCATATAACCAAGAAAATGTGAACGTCTAACTAAACGAGAAACCTAATACATTTTAAATGCCTAACTAAACAAGAACGCTTACTTCATTCACTGGACCCCTAACGGACCAACAAAGGCTGACTACCATTCTCACAATAAACACAAAACCGCTCAAAACAAGAGTAATAATAAAACATCAAAAAAACACCCCAATTTATAATCCTAACCTGACAGACAAATCCCCCCAACCTCCACCGCTTACCAAATGAGCCACAGTTCCGGCCGGAAACCGCGACTCTCATCAGGGAAAGGAGAAGTTGACCGTCAGAACTAAACATAGAACATCCCTCCCCCAAAAAAAATGACATTGTCTCTTCCATAACATTGAGTCCTAGTGTCCATCGCTCAGCCCCCCTTCCATGCCCACGCCATAGTCTCCTCACCATATTGCCAAAAGCCACATTTTGCCAATACAGCAACCACCACGCCACACCTCCAGTCCCCGTAGAAGCATGTCCCCATGCCTGGACGGGAGGCGCTGGTACCGACCTCACCACGTGTCCCCCCATCTTCGACGGGAGGTGCCCATCTTGCCCACTGCATTAGCCCCCCCCTTTGTCCCTTCAGTCCCCAGAACCGATCCCCAGAACACTTCTTCTCAATGCTTCCTCAGGCTCAGAACCGACACTCCGTACCATTCCATACCGATGCCCCTTCCCATTCCGGTTTGACCAGGACCATGAGTAAAATAAACAAAAATAATAAAAAAAATAAACCATCACTCAGACCATCCCCCGTCACTCTTAAAGGAAAGAACCAATACAAAATGTCTTCAAAAAACCTTTACATGTTTTTTTTTTTTTTTTTTTTTTTTTTTTGAAGTAAAAGGGATAAAACAAACAAAACTGAACCAAACAGAAAGAAAATGTCCTTTCCTCACCATACGCCTAGTTAAAGGAATAAAACAAACTGAACCAACAAAAAGAAAATGTCCCTACCTCACCATACCCCTAATCCTCTATCCCCTCGTCTCCCTCTAAGGCAGCATAAAGCTGAGGGCATGGCCCGATTTGTGGCTCAATCTCTTCCTGTCCCACCATCAGCATTCGGCTCGTTACGTGTGAAGTTACCAGCCTACCCAAGAGAGGCATACCACAACAGAAAAGGAGAACCAATATCAACCCTGCCACCCCAATGGATATCCCCGTCTGCATCACTATGCTTCCCCACTGTCCCAATCTTTCCAACACCCCACTCCCCCACCATTCTTCATTCCGGCCAGAATTCCCCCTCAACTCCTCCCTCAAATCCTTCAGCTTAGCCATGGCCTCGGAGAACTTTCCCCCTGGCCCCACATTCGTCGGAATGAATGTGCAGCAGTACTGTCCAAACATGGAACAGACTCCACCCTTCTCCGCCATTAACCAGTTCAGAGCCTGTCTATTCTGCCACGCCACCGTACTGGTCGCGTGCATCTGGTCCCCCATTGCATCCAACGCCTCCTCGGTGTAGTTGAGATACCGCTGCTGATTGTAAAACAAATAGTTGATCCACCCGGTGTTCTTATTGACCGATATCCATGGCAGAATAGACTCAAACCCTGCCGCAATCTCATTCTTAGCCATGAACTCGGCTGGAATGCCCCTTGGCTGTCCTATGCTGTCCAGATACACCCTTGGGTCTGCCTTGTAGCTACGCTTCGTTCGAGAGATAGGAGACTCAGAAGGTCCTTCCGTCACTGATAATGGTAGGACCACCATTGGCATGATCGCCTGAACCCGGGCACATCTACCTGACCAATCTAAAGGAAGTGTATTCCTCAACCTCCTACCGCCGCAGAGCTAGTATTGGTCCGCCAGTGCCATATCCTGGACATGAAAAGGGCAAGCTACAGGCCGTGGGTTGGTATCCACTCCCTTTAACACGACCCCGTGTCCACACTTTCCTTCTTTCGTGCAGTTAGTCGTGATGCTCCAAATAGTAGTGCACCGCCCCTCTGCCACCTCCCCTACGTCCCGGGTCCCCTCCTTTTGCAAGCACTCGAAATCCTTGGTCAGCCATAGTTTGACACCTCTGGGTATTGGCAACCCCGTCGCTACCCCCTGCACACGTACATCCAATTTCCTACAACGTTCCCGCATAGTGACATCCTTGAAATCCGTGACGTTTCCTGCCGCCTTAAAATGACTAGAGCCGAGAAACCCCAAACACTCTGCCTCGCACCAAGGGCGACTATTATGGGGCCCCTCCCATGCCTCTGCGTCCCTGTCACACTGAGCCCAACTGAACTTCGTGCCCTTCACCAGCAGCCTATCCGGACGTGCCTTGGAGCAGACATAACAATCCTCTATCTGATTCTGCGCGCTCGTGTACTGGACCCACTTAAACCACTCATTCCCTAAAGCCGCCCTATACATCGGGTCAGCCTCCGGGTCTTCCTCGTCATAGTCATAGTCGCCCCCATCTTGTTCCCCGGAAGGAAGCAAACCCCTCAACCTGGCCCAGAGTGAGCCCACTGAGTCCCTCAACGTTCCGGCTGTCCTCTGGAACATATCCTGTCCCCCCACCTCTTCCGACTCAGCGTCCTTGACCTCCCTTTTTCCCCTCACCCCTGTCCCCTGTGCCTGGTTCGGGACAGGCTCAACCCTCCTATCTACCCCCACAACCCGATCCTCGTTAGTATAATGGTAAGTATCCCCGCCTGTAACGGGGGAATGGTCAAAATCAAAAACATGCCCTTGCGGTCCTCCGGGAAACACCCCTTTTGGTTGTAGTCTTATCTTCTCCCCCCCTTCCTCGATGGGGGGCAGAGGGGGCGCCTGATTCTGAGCCTGGTCATGAAAGCCTGCCGGTACTTGAGCCTGAGCGGGACCCCGTGGGACTCCTACCCACTCAAACCCGTCATCCTCAAGGACGGGTCGACCGTGACGGTTCTCAATGACGTCGTTGCGCCCGGCCGACCGTCCGCACACTGCTGCCAACATCTGCGGGAGCATCAGCAGGCACTGCACCTTCCAGTTGCCGTCTCGGGCCCTCCATGTCGGGTTCTGCATAACTGCGATCGATTGTATCCCCCAAGAGATCGCCGCTGGCCTTTATGCAGTGATTGAAGTGGAACCAGGTCGTTGATCCTTTGACTTGGACTGCCGTTCCAGTCGATCGGATCACCTCGTACGGGCCCTCTCTCCGGGGTGATGACCACTTTCTCTTGTGGACCTTTACGAAGACCAGATCCCCAGGGATCAGCCTCGGTTTGGTGGCTTCCTTCTCCGCCTCCTTCACCCCCTTTTTCTCCTTTCTCTGCTCCTGTCGAAACACAGCTTCATGTATTTTAGTCACTTGCTGAAGATATTTTTTCAGATCTTGCTCAAAAATATCTAATGCCGGGCCCCTAGCCAGGTGTCTAAATGGCGGTGCTGGCATGCTGCGGCCTGTAAGCATTTCATGCGGTGTTAGCTGTGTTTGGCGGTTTACGCTGCTTCTAATAGCCATCAGAGCAAGTGGCAAAGCATCAATCCAGTTAAGCTTAGTTTGCATACAGATTTTCAACAGTTTGTTTTTAATGACCAGATTGGCCCTTTCCACCTTTCCCTGCGACCCGGGACTATAGACACAGGAAAGGCGCTGTTTTATACTTAATTTCTGCATCAGCCCTTTAACCACCTTGTCGATGAACTCGCGGCCATTATCGCTTTGTAATATCGTGGGAATTCCAAATCTCGGAATGACCTCGCGACACAGGAACTTGATCACTGTGTCCGCGTTCTTGTGTTTAGATGGAATGGCCTCAATCCAGCGACTAAAGCAGTCTTCTACTACCAGGAGGTATCGTTTGCCCTGCACTGGCGTTATCATATCTGTGTAGTCCATAATCAGATGTCTGAATGGTCCCTCAGGGAGGGGTGTGTAAGCCGCCACTGTCGGTACTCCTTTGCGCACATTGCCCTGTAAGCATGTTAAACACCTGGCTAGTGTAACGTCAATTTGTGCCTGAAGCTTTGGGGACCAAAATCCCATTTTCGTGATTCGTTTCAGGGTCTCTGCTCTTCCACAGTGATCAACACCATGAGCCTCAGGTATCACCAAGGACAGAAGATCGATGGAGGCGACTATCAAACCGTTATGACTCCTCCACAGACCATCTGCCCCCCTTACAGCCCCCCTCTCCGTCCACGACTGTTTCTCGGCCTGCGTGGCTGAGTCCTGAAGATCACTCAAATTATCCTCAGTTACCTCAGTCGTCAGTTCGGCCGCAAACATCAGAACAGCCGTGGACGGCACCGCAGCCGCCGCCTTCGTGGCCTTGTCCGCCGCGTTGTTTCCCGTCGTCACAAAAGACAGGTATTTTCTGTGTGCCTGGCACTTTACGATAGCAATGCTTTTGGGCAACTTTACAGCCTGAATAAGCGCCACAACCTGCTTGTGGTGAAGGATCGGTGAGCCGTCCGATTTCTTAAAGCCTCTTGCCTTCCAAATGGCCGCGAATAGGTGGCATACGCCATGCGCATAAGCAGAGTCTGTAAAGATGTTAACCGTGCGATCTTTAGCTATTATGCATGCTTCTGTTAGTGCTATTAGTTCTGCAAGCTGGGCCGAACATGGTTGCATGCATTGTCCGGCCTTTCTTGTTAGTGTTTCTCCGTTAGGTTTGCACTGTACGACGGCGTATCCTGACCTTAAATTTTCCCCCTCCCGATAGCAGGACCCATCCACAAAAAGTGAGAGTTCTGCGGGTCGACTCCCAAATCAGGACGGAGTTTCACGAAAGCCTGTACCTCCACCTCGCACTCATGCGGTTGACCCTCGCTCGGGAGTGGTACCAGATCCGCCGGGTTACTGCCGTGGCATGTTTTTATCGTAACGTCCGAGTACTGCAGGAGCCTCATGTAAGCCTGTTGCCGTTGGCTGGTCAGAACAAATTTGCCTCTTTCAATCAAGTTTGCCAATTTGTGATGTGTCCAAATGCAAATGTCATATCCCATTGTCACGGCCGTTGCCTTCTCATACATCAAATGTGCTGCGGCCAGGGCCTGATAACAAGGTGGCAGACCCTGCTCTACCGGCGAAAGAGCTCTAGAGTAATATGCTATCGGTTGTTTTTTCCCACTCACCCCCTGTGTTTGAGTCAGGACAGCTGTCGCATGCTGCGCTCTATGTGAGACGAATAGGTGGAAACACTTCTCATAATCCGGCAGCGCCAGGGCAGGGGCCTGTAACAACAGACGCTTAATGTTTATGAACGCGTCCTCCCCCTCCTCGGTCCATGTCAAGGGAGCGCGAAGCTTGTCTGTACCCGCCTCTTTTATCATCATCCTCAACGGCGCTGTCGCTATCGTATAGTCCTCCACCCACTCAGAGCTGTACCCAGTCATCCCTAAAAACGTCATCATCTGTCGGACCGTCAATGGCCTAGGTGCCTTGGATACAGCTTCGAGTTGCGTGGGTGAGATGTTTTTTATGCCCTTTTGAATGACGCGAGACAAGTACTCAACTTTTGGCTGGCCGTACTGCAGTTTTGAACGGGATGCCTTGTGGCCTCCCACGGCCAATCCACTCAAAACTTTGATGGAGTCCTCATGGCACTGCTGACGTGTATCCGAGCAGATTAGAATGTCATCTGCATACAGTAAAACCGTGCTGAGTAGTGTGTCGCACACTCCTTGCAAGTCTTCCTTGAGCACCTTCGAGAAGTAATGCGGCGAGTGCGCGAACCCTTGTGGCAACCGGGTGTAAGAGTATTGTTTCCCCCTGTGGGTAAAAGCAAACAGATACTGAGACTCTTTTTCCAATGGAACACTGAAGAATGCCTGCGTGAGATCAATGACCGTATAGTACTGCGAGCTACTCGGGATGTTTGTCAGGAGGGTGTGTGGATTAGCGACTTCCGCCTCTGGTCCAGACACCACATCGTTCACCGCCCTCAAATCGTGTACCAGTCTGTACCTAGCCCTGTCCGCCTTTAGCACTGGGTGGATAGGTGTATTACATCTGGATTTGAAAGGGACGAGCACTCCCCCCTTTAACAGTCCCTCAATCTGATGTGATATAGCTTCCTCCGACTCTGGCTTCATTGTATACTGTCTGATAAAGGGTGGTCAACAACCCTTCTTTAACCTGACCTTCACTGGCTGTGCCGACAATATTAGACCCACATCTGTGTCGTGTTTTGACCACAACCGTTCCGGGGTGCGCGCCAACATGTCCTGTTCCAGCAAAGCATCCGCCTCTGGAATAACGCAAGGGTCTCCTGGTAATCTGATTACTTGCGGTTTTGCCAAAACTGAAAAGGAAATCATTATTTTTATGAAACTCCCATCTGCGCTGTTCCAAATTAGCGGAGATTCCGTGGAGACCCACCTTTGAGTCTCGGATTCCTGTATCATTGAACCTAGATGTTCGGATTCGTAACCAGGATTTATTCTCAGAGTGATGTGTGGGGCGGCGTCTCTTAGTCTATGTTGTTCCCGTAGATACTTACTCGTGTTAACCCTCAACGCCGCGCCCTGTCTCCCTACAATTATCGTAGATGAGTTAATCTGCACCTGCTCGGGCTGTCCCTGCAACCATGCCTTGTTCCTAACTAGGTCACTATTCGTCAAATATTGTAGTGTGCAATGTGCCTCCATGTTTGTTTGTCTAGACTGAGGCAGTTGGGTTTTCAGAAATGGCTCCCAGGGGACACAGACCCTTTGCAGCTCTGCATCTATGTTGCCCAGCCAGAACACAGTGGCCTCTTTCTCCCCCGTCCCTTGTAGCATCATTTGGTACACGTCTTGTTCAATTTGAATCCCCTCAGGCGTACATAGGATTTTACAGCCTAGTTTACACATTGCATCTCGTCCCAAGAGATTGCGCGGGGTGCTGTCCGAAATTAATACAGGTATTGTTATGGTCTTGTTGTTATACGTCATAGAGATTGGATCTGATGTGGGTATTAATTGTGTTTTTCCCGAGAATCCGACCGTCCGAACATACTGTCCAGACTGGGGTAAGTGAGCGGCGTATTTTTGCTTTATGCAGGAAAAACCTGCTCCAGTGTCTGCCATCATCTCTGTTAATTTGCCCTCCACTAGGACCTGCAGAATAGGTTCTTGCTCAGCTCCCTTGGAAACCACAATCATTTGATTTCCCCCCGTCGCATTCTCTGGGCACCCCTAGTGATTACCCCCCTGGTTTCGGGGCCCTCCTGTCTCCCCCTGGTCGTGGGGCCCTTGTGACTCCCCCTGGCGCACGGGTCTTCCATACTCCGAGCCGGGACGGTATGGTTGCCTACATCTCATTTCCCTGTGTCCCTGCATGCCGCAGTTCCAACAGTGGAAACGGGGAAACTGTTGTTCGTTCCCCGGTCCCTGTGTAAACCGTGGGCCTGATTGCCCATTCCCTGCCTGCCGCCTGGACGCCTGGTTCTGTGAACTATAGCCATAGCTTCTCACTACCTGAGGTGCAGGCGGGGGTCCCCGGTCCTGCATGGGTGGAGAGGTAGCAGATGACACCATTACTGCCTGCAGCCTCCTTTGGGGCTGCAGTTGTTGCTGAGTTAACTTCCTTGCGTCATTTCTATCCTGATCCCTGACTTTCTGCTCCTGAGCCCTTTGCTTCTCCACACTATGTGTTACATGTGCACAGAACAAAGGATAAGTCATGTCCATTAACCCCACCACGTCTTCCAGTCTATTCTTAACCACCTCTGGAAGCCCTCTCATCACACTTTCTCTAAACATCGCTCTCTGCAACGGGTCAATTTCTGGGTTGTGTCCTAGCTCACCTCTCCACTCCTTCAGTACTTTGTTCACATAGGCGCCAGGCCCTTCCGTCTCCATTATGGGGTTGCCTGCCAGTTTTGCCGGATTAATACGTGATGGATATTGATTCCTGAGTTTGTACCACAACGCCGCTCTATGCGCGTTGAATATGACTCCATCATGGGCCTGCGTGTCGCATGCCACTCGCATCGATGTATCACCCATGATGTCCCGGCAGGCACCAACTCCTAGCAAACGCGTCAACAGGGATTTGACGTCACCCACTGCTAGCAGAAAAGATGACGTATTTTCCTCAAACTGCGTGATCCACCTGGAGGCTTCTTCTGAAAGGTCCGGTAGTCTTACTATTAAACCATCGATGTCTAGAGGTGACCATGGCATGTGAAAGATATCGTTCCCCTTTATTAGCAGGGGAAACTGGCCTGTGCTTGTCACACTTCCCACGAATGTAGGGGCGAAAGTCAGGGTTCCTGTAATGTTTCCTTTCTCCTGTCCTGGTTTCGTGTCATTCTCATCTTCCTCCTCATTCAACAGTTTAGTGTGGCCACACGCTCCGTGTTTCTCTGATGTCTGCTGTGCCACACTCTGACGGGGCTCTTCCTCTATCTTCCTCCCGACTCCCTCCCTCTGCCTGCCCAGGTTCTCTACCTCCTCTTCCTCTGCAGTATACAACTTCCGACGTACTGTCTCGCCATATGCCGCCAGGGCTTTCGGATAGAGATCCTGCGGGGTCAGTTTGGGGGGGGGTATCTCGCCTAAGGGAGGTCTCTGATCTAGCGGAGGTTTCTGACCTAGCGGGGGTTTCTGACCTAGCGGGGGTCCCTAATTCCGTCTCCTCATATTCTCCTCTTATTGTCACAGTGCCCACCGGCAATTGCGTGACATAAGGTGGGGATGTTGGTTTCCCTATATCCGTCTCTCTCTGATTTAGCGCTAAAGCTTCCTGCCTGTATGCTCTCCCCTTCTGGGCGTAGAGCTTCATTACCCCCAACTCTTCTGTCCTCTTTTTCAACCTCTTTTTGCTGTTGTCGCCTGGCTTGTGGTTACAAATCATTACATTCATCTCTTCGCATACGTCGAGATCAAAAGTACCTCCGGAAGGCCATTTTGTGTCCCCGGCCTTTGTACGCCTCTGCCAACGGACACCTACCTTGAGAATTAGGTTCCTTATGAGCGGGTTCCGGTCTAACAGTATGTCCTCTGCTGTATGCATCGTTGTTTAGTGTGTGTGTGTGTTTATTGTGTTGTGTGTGTGTGTGTGTGTGGTTGTACTTCAGCCACTCTACAACTACTACTCCAGGACACAGTTAACCTGGATCTACTACTACTCTACAACTACTACTCCAGGACACAGTTAACCTGGATCTACTACTACTCTACAACTACTACTCCAGGACACAGTTAACCTGGATCTACAACTACAACTACTACTCCAGGACACAGTTAACCTGGATCTACTACTCCAGGACACAGTTAACCTGGTTCTACTCTACAACTACTACTCCAGGACACAGTTAACCTAGATCTACAACTACTACTACTCCAGGACACAGTTAACCTGGTTCTACAACTCGGTGTGTGTGTGTCTGTGTGTGACTGTGTGTGTGTGTGTGTGTGTGTGTGTGTGTGTGTATGTCGGTGTGTGTGTCTGTGTGTGTGTGTGTGTGTGTGTGTATGTGTGTATGTCGGTGTGTGTGTGTGTTTGTGTGTGATTGTGTGTGTGTGTGTGTGTGACTGTGTGTGTGTGACTGTGTGTGTGTGCGTCACAACCCGCTGTCTACCGGGACACAGGAATGTGTGTGTGTGTGTGTGTGTCGGTGTGTGTGTGTCTGTGTGTGTGTGTGTGTGTGTGTGTCTTTGCTGTGTGTGTGTGTGTGTGTGTGACTGTGTTGTGTGTGTGTGTGTGTGTGACTGTGTGTGTGTGTGACTGTGTGTGTGTGTGTGTGTGTGTGACTGTGTTGTGTGTGTGTGTGTGTGTGACTGTGTGTGTGTGTGACTGTGTGTGTGTGTGTGTGTGTCGGTGTGTGTGTGTGTGTGTTTGTGTGTGTGTGTGTGTGTGTGTGTGTGTGTATGTCTGTGTGTGTGTGTGTGTGTGTCTGTGTCTTTGCGTGTGTGTGTGTGTGTGTGACTGTGTTGTGTGTGTGTGTGTGTGTGTGACTGTGTGTGTGTGTGACTGTGTGTGTGTGTGTGTGTGTCGGTGTGTGTGTGTGACTGTGTGTGTGACTGTGTGTGTGTGTGTGTGTGTATGTGTGTATGTCGGTGTGTGTGTGTGTGTGTCTGTGTGTGTGTGTGTGTGTGTGTGTGTGTGTGTGTGTGACTGTGTGTGTGTGTGTGTGACTGTGTGTGTGTGTGTGTGTGTGACTGTGTGTGTGTGCGTGTGTGTGACTGTGTGTGTGTGTGTGTGTGTGTGTATGTGTGTATGTCGGTGTGTGTGTGTGTGTTTTCTACCACCAGGGGTCAGCAAACCCAAGAGAGAAAGAGATGTGATGAGTTTGTATGCTACACCTTGGCTTACCAGCAGGGGTCAGCAAACCCAGGAGAGAGAGAGAGAGAGAGAGAGAGAGAGAGAGAGAGAGAGAGAGAGAGAGAGAGAGAGAGAGAGAGAGAGAGAGAGAGAGAGAGAGAGCTATCTCTCTTGGCACAACGCCCAGACCTCCTAGCTGGCTCAACGCCCAGACTTCTCAGCTGGCTCAACGCCCAGAATGAGTTATCTTCCAACTATCGCTGATTGCTCCTTTAAACTGGGCTGTGTGTCTTTAATCAAGAGTTTATTAAAAAACATGCGTTTTTAGTGTTTCGTGCATGGAACCCTTGTTACAGTTATCTTTGCGACCAATATAGTTTCTATACATGTACGAAAGAAAGAGAGAGAGAGAGAGAGAGAGAGAGAGAGAGAGAGAGAGAGAGAGAGAGAGAGAGAGAGAGAGAGAGAGAGAGATCAGGGGCCTGATCTCTGATCCAAACAGTTTACTTTTTTTTTTTTTTTCAACCTGGTGCGTCCTATTGGGGTGTATAATAGCTAACTTTTTAAGCAATGTATATTTCTTTGGGGGGAGAGCAGGGGCTTGCTCTTTTCCAACCCTGTTCTTTTAAGAACAGATTACCTTTTGTCGTCTTGAAGTTCGACTTTGCCGTGGTCGTGGTGCGGTCAATCCAGGTTTTGTCTTTTCAGACAAACAGAGGGGAGAGGATAGCCACGTTGTTTATTTCAAGATCACATTGCATCTCTTATAACATAGCCCAAATTGGCTCAGTCTACTGTATTTGTAACAATGTACACCGGTAGTTTAAGATATGTACTAACGATCGCAAACTGCTTCTAAATAGCCCGTCTCAACAATGCATAGATATAAGATCACAGTCTGTTCTGACAGACCAAACTGCCATGTATTTAAAGTTTACAGACAATCCATGCTGACTGATCTGCCATATGCAAGTGACAACAATGCGATGGGGGGGGGGGGGGGGGGGGATAAATGGTGCGAGAGTGTTTGTAAAGGGTCAGAGAAAAATTTGACCAGAGAGAAAAGTTTAACCAGATAGGTCGAAAACATGCAATTAAAATTGATTAGTGGCGCACTTATAGCCTGTTAAAAGAGGATTCGCCCTAGTGTAAACACCTCACCACTCGTGTTCATTTTAGCCGTCCATCCAGACCTCGTCAACACAGCCAGCTCAACTTTTTCCTCCCGCAGAATCTCTTACGGACATTCTAATAAAAAGCAAAAAATGCTCACCTGTGTTATTGTTTGTCGACACCGCAAGAATTTCTACGGGAGAGGTCCGGAGCTGGCCGTGTGAGGGGGCCCGGCAGGGCGGTCTACAGGTCAAGGGTCACCAAATGTTGTGGCTGATGGTTGTTTAACACAGCAGGAGACGATATTTCCAATTTTAACAAGTAGGTAATTTATTTAGGAAAAGAAGTTTTAACAGCAAAAGCTATGGCTCAGTAGACGGTCACCACAGTTGAAGGAAAACACTCTGACTCCCCAACCCCCCGTTCCCCCAGATAATACCTTCCCAGCCCTGCCCCGACATGACAGATATGATGACGTAACATATTATACCAGATATGACATGACGTACATTAAGATGACACATAGATTTAACATAGAAGAGAGAATAAAAACAGAAGATAAGTCTAAAGGTTTATCGTCCTGAGACAAAGCTGGAGTCTGGAGTCAAGATTAGTGAAAGAGAAAATGAGTGTGTGTGTGTGAGTGTGAAAGAGTATATGTGTGTGTGTGAATGTGAAAATGAGTGTGTGTGTGTGTGTGAATGTGAAAGAGTATATGTGTGTGTGTGAAAGAGAGAGTTCAGATTAGTGAGGTTTGTGTGTGTATGAAAGAGATAGAGATGAGATGTGTGCGTGTATATGTGTATGTATGAAAGAGAGAAAAGAACAAGATATGAAAGCGATATGATGTACGAGATTACAAGCACACAACGTGCCGTACTGAAATGTCCATCTGTCCAAGTTGTTTTAAGAACGTCAGCCAGACCGTCTTTCAGCACTGCTTAGTTGACCCATATTAAACTAGTTCACCTCATATACACATTTTCCCCAACACCACGCTTCTAGGCTTATTTTCTTTTGGAAAGAATGATTAAAAAAAATGTACTTTATTTTTTAATTTTTTTACTTCGACTAAGAGGTTGGCAGTCGACTACGGCTCCTTTCGATGAATTAGTCGACTATTCGACTAATAGGGGTCAGCCCTAAACCAGTCACATGTTGACTTACACACATGTTGGCAGAGGGCCGACAACGGTGGAGAATGTGGTGTTTGTGCTGCCGGTGTTTATAGAAAAAAACGTGTTATAATTAGGGATGGGCGTGAGTAATCGATTACTCGAGGACTCAACGTTTCAACTGAACTGAAAAGTGCCTGTTTGTGCGAAATGAAACAGAAAACTCACTTTGAATTCTTGCTCTGAAATCCTGTGAGGCTGAGGAAGAGCCCACCCTCTCTTCTGGAAAAATGTGTACTCTGTCTCCTCCGTGGTCGTGCAGTGCTTGTGCACTAGCTAGCTGGTACACAATTTTCGGGGGACCCACTTAATCTTACAGTGCCAATTTCTAGTGCTCTACTATTGCTCAAAAACTCCATTGGGGGGGCGGTTAGGTGGTCGAGCGGAGATTGCGTTCGTCACCAGCCCCGGAGCTGTGAGCTTGGTTCGCCTGTTCGAATCCAGCTCACAGCTCCGGGGTTGTCACCAGCTTGGCTGGCCGTCTGCATTGATACAATTGGCTGTATCAGAGGGTGGGAGAAGCTGGCGGGGTGGGTCCGGGTCGTTGTAAACAGCGACTCCTACAGTTCGGTCGGGGCGCCTGCTAAGCGCGGATTGGACGTGAGGGGGATAGTGTGGTCCTCCCACACGCTACGCCCTCTCAATGAGAATCCGCGCTGCCAGGTGAAAAGAAGCGGTGATTGGCTGGACGTGTGTCGGAGGAAGCACGTGGTAGCCTCCACTCTCCCAAATGATCTGACTGTGGGGGGTAAAGCGCAGCGACCAGGAAGGGACTGGGAATTGGCATACGACTAACATTGGGATGGGAGAAAAATCGGAGGAAAATGGAGGGGGAAAAAGACCAAAAAAAAAAAAAAAAAAAAAAAAAAATCCATTGGGTATCTTAAGTCCAATGATGTTTTTACACTCTGTAAAACTGTACTTTAACAGCCAAATTAGGATTTCAACATGAAGTGATCACCCTACTGTGGTAGATGGGCGATTTCCACCGGGCCTTCTTCCATCAGTTAGTAATTGCCTGTAAACAGTACTATTAACCTGACAGCAGAGGGCAGTATAAACAAGCGATGAGCAGCGGACTAACCACTCTGTCCCTCTCTCTCTCGCTCTCTCTCTGTGTCTCTCCCTCTCTGTGTGTGTGTGTGTGTGTGTGTGTGTGTGTCTCTCTCTCTCTCTCTCTCTCTCTCTCTCTCTCTCTCTCTCTCTCTCTCTCTCTGATCCATCCAAAAATAATCACTTATGTATATCTTGTCCTTTTTAACAAGTTACCATTCATTGTCCGGGTCATTATGGGCCCCCCGCGGCGAAATTAATTAGTTCAACAACAACACAGCATCGCTCTAACAGGGAGAGCGAGAGAGAGAGCGAGAGAGAGAGAGAGAGAGAGAGAGAGAGAGAGAGAGAGAGAGAGAGAGAGAGAGAGAGAGAGAGAGAGACTCACTTGTTTTAGTTTTAGCAGAAGGGCTTGAAAAAGTGTATATCCACTGTCCACACCAGTGGCGGCCGGCCGATAGTGGGCGCTAGAGCGCCGCCCTCCCTGGTTAAAAGATAGAAGAAGAAGATTTTTAAAAAGAAATTTTGAGCCCTAGAAATAAAATAAACATGTTTAAAATGAATAATATTTACTCATTTTAAGTATGTTTGTGTTTCCAATGCACAATATAACGTTAATATATCAAATATAAATAATAGTTTTTCATTCACAGGAAGTGACACTAGTAACTACCTCTCAGGCCGGGGCGAGACATATCGCGCACAGCAGGGTGTGCACTGGTTTCATCGCTGTATCCTTGCAGCCAATCAAATAGGTCAACGCACGTAACGCACTGTGCGTTGAAATATGATGTAATATGATGGAAGCCGGGCGCGTTTTCAAGCGATCTATATCATCTAAGCAAGCAGCGTCTATACTTTCCGTAGCCGCATTTCTCGGAGACGCTCTAGCCGCATTTCTCGGAGACGCTCTCTGATTGGCCGATGCCAGTTTCTACACTGGTTAGTTACTCTTCGAAGTTGGTTAAGGTTAGAGTTTGTCTTAGAGCATGACGGCAAGTTCTTTCAACGGTTAAGCTTAGGCACTCTTTCAAAGTTGGTTAAGGTTAGAGTTTGTCTTAGAGCAGGGCGATAGAACGCCAGGTAGTTTGCAGGCTGTTCGATGCGGAAATGGGCAAAGACACAGCTCGTCGTCACAGTACTTGTGTTGGTGTGCCTAACCTGGCTAACAAGAAGCTATTTGGCTAGCTGGATGCAGTCTGGACAGTGGATATACATCAACAGTCTGGGACTGTGGGACAGTGGACATATACACTTTATCAAGCCCTCCTGAACCACGTTTCAACTAAACGAAGTGAGTTAATGCGGTCTCTCTCTCTCTCTCTCTCTCTCTCTCTCTCTCTCTCTCTCTCTCTCTCTCTCTCTCTCTCTCGCTCTCGTCTCTCTCTCGCTCTCTCTCTCTCTCTCTCTCTCTCTCTCTCTCTCTCTCGCTCTCCCTCTCTCTCGCTCTCTCTCTCTCGCTCTCTCAACACAGCCTGTTGTTGTTGAACTATAACATTTAATTTCGCCGCAGGTGACGCATAATGGATGAATGAATGAATGGTAACTTGTTTAAAATGATATGTGTTCATTATTGGATTGATCATACGTGTACTAGTGTAGTATGAATGAACTCGACTTAACGTTGGAAACGGGGGTAACTAGTGATGTGTCGGTCACGAGCGACTCGTTCATAAGAGCCGATTCATTGCCGTGAGCGTGAGTCGAATCGCTCACGTCTCGGGTAACGTATGAGTCAGTATTCGCTTGGTCAGCTGTCCGCTGTTCAACGCACAGTGCGTTACGCACTGATAGGCGAAATTTATTTGCTTGACCTATTTCATGGGCTGCGAGGATACAGCTATGAAACCAGTGCACGCCCTGCCGTGCGCGATACGTCTCGCCCGGCCTGAGAGGTATAGTTACTAGTGACTTCCTGTGAATGAAAATAATTATTTATATTTGATATATTAACGTTATATTGTGCATTGGAAACACAAACATACTTAAAATGAGTAAATATTATTCATTTTAAACATGTTTATTTTATTTCTAGGGCTCTAAATAAAATAACAAGTGCCAGCTGGTATAAGGCCAGGCATGGCCTAGGCTGAGGAACACAGGGTAGTAGAACAAACTCACAACATTGTTAAAAGCATGTGTAAAGGAATATTAAAAAAGGAACAACCCTTAAAAAGAACATATGTAAAAATGTTAACACTAATAAAACAAGTGAAAAGGGAAAGGCCTTAAGGGACACATGTAAAGTATTATCACTTAGAGAATACATATACGTAAAAGAGTTAACACTAATAAAACCATGTGAAAAGGGATAAGCCTTAAGGGACACATGTAAAGTATTAACCCTTAGAGAATAGATATGTAAAAGAGTTAACACTAATAAAAACATGTGAAAAGGGATAAGCCTTAAAGGGACACAAGTAAAGTATTAACACTTAGAGAAAACATATGTAAAGGGAATGAACCTTTAAAGGAAACATAAAAGATAAACCTTTAAAAACACAAGCTAAAACGCACCACACAACATGAACAGATAAAACACAGCACCATTAATAACATCCAGAATAAAATCTAATATCTGGAGCTGCTGCGTTTGGCCACCAGAGGGCGGCAGAAAAGCACTGTTCATTATTGTTCGAGCATGATCCCTGGCTGGGACCATGACAACTCATTCAGAAATTTCATAAACCGTGCCAGATAAAATGGGTACTTTTAGGAAAAGTCATTGAGTGACAGAGCTGGAGCTTGACCGAGTGACAAGGATACATTTATTGAAAATGCCTAGGGGTCATGTGACCCCTTGTCGGCTGTGCTAGTGTTAACCTCCTAAGCCCGAGCAGTCCGGTACCGGGACGAGATTGATATCACACCATAAATCCCTCTCTACAGAATGTATGAATTAATGTTTTTTTTTATGTAGCCAAGAGTAAAGACCCTAACCCTGTCAAAAAAGCAGCCAAAGTGTATTATTTTCAGCACTACGTTTGTTTACCAATGATTTTAACCTCTAAGCCCTAGCCATATTTTCTGAAAATCCGCCTAAAATACATACCTAAGTAAATGGAAGATTGCTCCACTTCTACAAGGTCCATTTGCATGTTCTTGGTACCTAGGGACATCTATGGATCTCAGGGAATGTATTCCGAGTGTCATAAATATTGTGTCTGTTACTAAATTGTAATGAACCAAAGGAAATATACATTTTACTTTTTTCTTTTTTCATCTTTGACAGTGAATAACACCATGCTACAATTGACCAGACATGAAAAACTGAGCTCATTCAGCACCTTCTTGAGATCATGTCTAAAAATAATAAAGAGAAGATGATTAAACAGAAGGTTTTGTAGATACAGTACTGAATTCTGCCATCTGGACACATGCACTTTGAAATATGATTATAGAATATCAGGCCTATAAATGACCTTATTATGGCCAAGTCGCACATCTATGGATTGAGCCAAATCTCTCCTTTCCAATGGCAGAGCTCAATCTGGATTTAGTATCACCCACCTAGAAAAGTTACAAAGGTATATTTTTTTAAAGCTGGATTTTCTAATACAGAAAATTATTTAGAACATTAATTCATTTTTTTTGTCAGTAAGACTTGAAAAGAGCTATTATTAGGTAGACTTTTAAGTTATTTTTGTGAGATTTGTCAGAGAGATTACTTTAGGCATAATAAAGCATGTTGAGTAACTTTAGTTATAGAGAGATATTATTTTGTTATATAAAATAATATAAATAATCATTTTCGATCCATACAGAGGAGGCATACTTTAAATATACTAAAATGATAAGGCATCTTTGAGTAAACTTTAAGTATTATTTAAGTATCTTGAGGTTGGGGGCAGAGTGTCCTCTTTTTTGGAAATCACAATAGCTGGTTACCCAGCTAGCTAATGTGTCTTTGCGAATGAACTAGTTGGGTAACTAGTTAGCTGATTGATTGATTGATTGATTGATTGATTGATTGAATTAGTCCCAGAACCATCTGGCTGAGTGGGCATCTCTCTCTCTCTCTCTCTCTCTCTCTCTCTCTCTCTCTCTCTCTCTCTCTCTCTCTCTCTCTCTCTCTCTCTCTCTCTCTCTCTCTCTCTCTCTCTTCTTTCTCTCTCTCTCTCTCTCTCTCTCTCTCTCTCTCTCTCTCTCTCTCTCTCTCTCTCTCTCTCTCTCTCTCTCTCTCTCTCTCTCTCTCTCTCTCTATATATATATTATATATATATATATATATATATCTTTCTCTCTCTCTCTCTCTCTCTCTCTCTTCTCTCTCTGTGCGCATGCGTGTGAGTGGAGCGGAGTGGGGAGGCTTGGTGACAAACTGCGTGTGAGTGAGTTTTCTAACTTTTTTCTATCTGTGTTGTGTTTAATGTTATGAATTAGAGTGTTTGTTTATTTATTGGTAGGTTGCTATTTAGTGTTATTGTGTTCAAACGGAGGTTGGTTAATCTCCGTTCACGTGTTGCTGTCGCCTGTCGGCCAGCGTGTCGCTGGTTGGAATAGGCAGCTGAAATGGAGGTTCCTATTCTCAGCAGAAAACATGGCTTTAAACTCGCAGTTGGAGTTGATGTCTCGGTGGAGGATTGCAGTTTAGCTGTTGGGAAAGTTGTGGGCTATGACAACATTGTATCTGTAATGTATTGGATATTACATATAGCCCTATAGCTAGAGTGTCAGCTCCATCTACTGGCCACTATTGTCATGCCCTGTATTGGCGTCCAGACTAGACCCATTAAACCACCTATAAGCACGTATCTGTCTCGGTGTTATTCTTATAGAGCATAAGAACCCTATTATGTTACAGTGGCGACGAGGACGGTGAATTCTAAGAAGAATATACCTGGGAGGAGACACAACATGCAAACTAGCAACTAAGTTAGTTAATTCCGTGGACTTTGTAGCTCTGAAAAAGAGGAGGCTAACGAAGTAAGCTAAAGCTAGCTGACGGAGCTAACAAGCTAGCATGATGCTATGTTTAGGATCGGTAACTTATCGGAATATAAGGAGGGACAAGAGGATTTCAAATCTTACATGGAAAGACTGGACATGTGGATGTTGGCAAATGAAGTGGATGAGGAAAAGAAGGTCAGTGTGTTCCTAACTGCCATTGGAGCAGAAGCATACAGACTTTTGAAAAATCTACTCAGTCCTGACAAGCCAAGTGCAAAGACATACAAGGAGCTATGTGATACGCTCAGTGAGCATTACAAGCCAAAGCCAATCGTGATTATGGAAAGATTCCGTTTTCAAAAGAGAAATCAGCAGGATGGTGAGTCAATTGCGGAGTATGTAGTAGCATTAAAGCAACTGTCAACTCAATTTGCTGAGAGAGAGAGAGAGAGAGAGAGAGATAGAGAGAGAGAGAGAGAGAGAGAGAGAGAGAGAGAGAGAGAGAGAGATTTTGGTGCACATTTGAACGATGCACTTCGCGACCGTTTTGTGAGTGGATTAAAAGCCGAAGACGTGCAAAGGAGACTGTTATCGCGGCAAGCGCTGACGTTCAAGGATGCATGTGAGACTGCATTAGCAATGGAGATGGCATCACTCAATGCACAAGAATTTTCAAGCAAGCTGAAGGAGACGGGGAATGTAAACAGTGTGCGGGAAAATGAAAAAAGGCAGTGGAAAAAGAAATCTGAGCCACACCGTACACAAAAGAGCTGGCAACCAAAACAAGATGGTGACCAGAAGGAGTTTAAGCCTTGCTACAGATGTGGGGGTAAGCAGCATTCACATGAGGCATGTAAATTCAAGGATGAAAAGTGCCACAATTGTTCGAAAGTGGGACATATTGCACGGATGTGTAGAAACAGGAAGATGCATTATGTACAACAGGAGAGGCTGGGGAAAGCGATACAGATGAAGAGCTTTCTGTGTACACAGTGTACACTGCTGCTAACAAAACACATGGCATTCACATCCCTGTTACAGTTGAAGGCAGGGTGGTGGATATGTTACTGGACACAGGAGCTCAAGCAACTCTAGTGTCAGAGACTGTTTACAGAAAGTCGTTAGCTCATCTAACTCTGAGGAAATGCAACACAAAACTGTTCACTTTTACGGGAGAGAGAATCCCCACGCCGGGAGAAGTGACAGTGAATGTAGAATATGAGCGGCAGACGGACACGGTGCCCCTGGTGATTGTGAAGGGAGACAGACCAGCGCTGCTAGGTTGGGACCGGCTGAAGAGAAATATTCACGGTGTGAGAGCAAACAGTGACCGTGATGGAGACGTGGAGGCAGTGTTACAGAAACACAAGGCTGTGTTTGAGGAAGGCCCCCAGCACAATCCGTGAGTTCAAAGCCTCTATCAGAGTAAAGCCAGGAGCCCAGCCCATCATCAGGAAGGCTAGACCGATGCCGTATGCCCTCAAAGAACCAGTCGAGAAGGAGCTGGATCGACTGGAAGGACTAGGCATCATATCCAAGGGTGACAGAAGTGAGTGGGCGTCGCCCATAGTCATAGTCCCAAAGGCGGATAAATCGATCAGGATCTGTAACCATAAACCAGAGTGTGGAGGAAGAAACATACCCACTACCGAACACAGAGGATTTGCTCGCAAAACATTGGCTGGAGGAAAGTTGTTCACCAAATTGGACTTGTCACATGCCTATCAGCAGTTAGAACTGGATAAAGACTCTGAACAATATCTCACGGTGAACACACACACGGGGGGGGACTGTATGTGTATCACCGTCTCTCATATGGAGTCTCCAGCGTGCCATCCATCTTCCAAGGGAGTGATGGATCAAATCCTGCAAGGGCTAGACCACGTGACATGTTTTCTGGATGACATTCTCATCACAGCAGAGTCTAAAGAGGACCACTTGAAGATGCTGGACGAGGTCCTGAGTCGTCCGGGGAGATAGGGCGTCAGAGTGAAACGTGCCAAGTGCAAATTCATGGAGAGCAGAGTGGAGTATTTAGGGCACATGGTGGACAGCGAAGGACTCCACCCCACCAAAGAGAAGGTGGAAGCGATACTGAATGCTCCAAGCCCCACAAATGAATCGGAACTCATTCCAGTGGCGGCCGCCATGGCCGCCTAGTTATAGTTGAAAGTGGGCGTGCAATTATTTATTTTTATTTTTTTTCCCCTTTTTTTCCCCCTTTTTATTTTTTTGAAAGGCAAGGGGTGGTTTTTTTTTTATTATTAATTTAATGAACCTGTACGTGCAATTTCCTGCAATATAGAGCCTTCAATCTTGACAAATAAAGCAGCTCTTTTCACTATAAAACTCAGTTTATATTGCAGTATGATAGCCAATTACTATAATAATAATATATTAATATATATATATATACTGTATATATACTGTATATTGATTTTTCGCTCATTTATTTTTATTAAATCAATCTCCTTTCAAATAGGCCAAGTTTTTAATAAGAAAGAGAAAAAAGATATATTTCCATTACCTGTAACTCTTGTGTCTTTCTCTCCTTCTCTGCCTCCTCCCTCCTCCCTACACGGTGGTGTAGTGGTTAACACTGTCGCCTCACAGCAAGAAGGTCCAGGGTTCGATTCCCGCTTGGGGACCAGGTTTCCATGATCCCAGGTACCCAGGTGTGGTATCTCCCAGGCCTTTCTGTGTGGAGTTTGCATGTTCTCCCCGTGTTCGCAAGGGTTTCCCCCCCGATAAGATAAACCCAATGGAAAAACATGCACAACAACAGATCGCTAACGCTGTGGCGTCCTTGACGAAGACGGGCAGGAGCACTTGGATTGGTCCCCTGGCGCGGCCCTCGCCGACGCCTGTCTGCTCCCAGCTGCCCTTGGGGGGAAGGACGACGGGATGGGTTAATCGCAGAGATGAATCGCATCTGCGATCCTACAAAGAACAATGCATGCGTGTGTGTTCCGGTGTGTGTGTGTGTAACCGTGTGTGCTAACCGCTAAACATTGAGGATAGTTGCATGCCAATTAAAGACCTCTGAACAGGTCCTGCATTATTATTATCCCTGAGTCTGCAATGCACAGTCATGACATCGATCTAAAAAAGAAAAGTAAACAAATAAAAAATAAACGTAAATTTTTTTAGGCCCCTCGTCACTAGAGGCCCGCGGGCCGCGGCCGTCGTTAATCCGGCCCTGCTCGTCTGCCATATAGATAGCGAACGTATTTTGCAAACGAAGTCATGTCATCCAGCTGACACCACATATCTAGATAATATGACAACGTTAGCTAGCGGCTAGCACTAAAGCTAACGCCAACCAGGGGAAACGTTGTTATTATTTATTATTATTATTATTAGAGGATTTACGGTATGACCAGATGGCATTTCGGGATGTGAAACACTTTTATTGTATTGCGTGGTAGAAGTTCTACCACTCAATAGTAAAGACATGTCTAACATAATCTTTTGTTTGAACGACTTAATGGAAAATCCTGCCACCGATAAGAGACTCTGTCGCCTGTGACACACACACGCGTCACGCACTCAGCCTGTACTGGATGCAGCAGCATGCGCGCTAACTGACTGCTGGGGGAGGGACCGTGGTATGCAGTGGATCAAACCATTCAAATGTGGAGGGCAGGGGGGGACAGAATCTTTGGAAACTTATAAACTCGCTATTAAGTGTCATTGCGTACTATTAATTTGATTGAAATTACGTAGTTATGGTTAGATTTATATATTGGGGGGGGATATATCATATTTTTCATATGATCAAAAAGTGGTGGAGCAAGAGCATACCTTTGCTCCCCCAAGTTCAATAGTGGGAGAGCAGATGCTCCGAATGCTCTTATGGCCAGGCGTCTATGGTGGCCGCTATGAACTACACTTGGGTGGTCGCGAGTTCATTCATAGATGAATGAACTCGCTGCTGAGAGAGAGAGAGAGAGAGAGAGAGAGAGAGAGAGAGAGAGAGAGAGAGAGAGAGAGAGAGAGAGAGAGAGAGAGAGAGAGAGAGCGTTTGAGCGTTCTAATGTGCCATAGCCCATAGTTTACCAGACCAGGGCCCTCATGTATCAACCTGACGTACGCACAGATATGTGCTTAAGCTGTGCGTATGACCATTCCTAAGCAAAGTGTGGGATTTATCTATTTGAACTTGTGCTTGACTTTGTGCGTATATTTAAGCACAGGTCGGACCATGCGTAGGTGGCGCCGGTGGTAGAATATTTTCACAACGCGGAAATAAGCACTGACTGTGCTCTGCGTAACTCAACTCGTTATTATTTTGCGCATATATTGGAGAAATACGGGAACGTTTGGATTATATTTAAAAGGCTTTGCCATTGTTAAACGTAATAAGTGGAACCCCGAAGCTGTAAGCAGAATACAAGTCATATGAACACCCACGATATAAAAACGCATTGCAACGAGAACAGACAGAGGTTATTTGTTGAGTGTATGTGTATACAAAACCCTTGCAATGAATGTGTCTTATGAATGTAAAGCATACATGCTCTGGACACAGAGCATATATCGTGTGGGTGATATTACAGAATTTCACTTATTTAGTTTTACAATGTCAAAGCCTAAATCAAAACGTTCCCGTATTTCTGCAATCTATGCGCAAAATAATAACGAGTTGAGTTCTAACAAAGAACGTATTACATGCTGGTAGGCTGATAGAGTAAACTATGATATGAATATGAATATGATATGATCATATAAATACTGGTCCGTCCGCGAGGATATCGAGGTCTCGGATAGCCATTAAGCCATTTGAGAATATAGGCGGCCTATAGCCTATACATATTATTTAATGTTTTCATAAGCGTAAAGATACAACAGCTAGATTAATGATCAAGTTAGTTTACTGTATGCAGGCTTCGCAGGGCTGTGTGTTATATATGCGCAAGTTACTGTTGCATAATGTAGGCTGGCTGCTATTATATGTAATTCATAGGCTACCGAATACCAACAACAAAATAGATTGTATCATATGTGTTACGAAGGATCAGATTAAACCGAATATATATATTTATTGATTGATATATATTGCATAATATTTGTATATCGTTTGATATCCCTTGTGTATTCCTTGTACATATACACGGAATATCCCTTTAGCCTAGTACAGACCATAATATTTCGTTCTCCTATTGGACAGCGGTCCCTTAGGCGCCATTGCCATACCTCCAAGGTCTGGTTCAAAGTCACCGCCAAAGACTTGCCTGGACATGAACGGTTCTGCGCAAGGATATGAGACAGGAATAAAGCTGGTACTAGTTTGTTCACCTAACGTATAAATACGGCGCAGGTGAATACAGAAGTAGAGTTACCCAATAAGTTGAAGCCTCACCCACGATACAACGTGCGGTGAAGTATGGCCTGTTTGGCCCCAAATAGAGCATTGAGACCGCGTGCGAATTAATAACTGAAGTATCAGAGTTTAACGCTGTACCGTCGAGTTCGACATATTCTATTGATTCAGTAATAGTCAATTTATGTATAGTGTATCGTGCGGCTACCGTTCTACAGTGACCAGCATCACCAACGTTTCCTCGTACCAGCTAGTGTGCTTATCCAGGCTGGGCTGCTTACCCTGGCGCTTTCACCTGAGGAGCCCTAGACGGGGACCGTGTGGATCATGTACACTGGATAACCTACCGACGACTGCATAGCCCTTTTCGGCTGGATTATATTTGCTTTTGGTCCTGTAATTGATGGAGCGGAGAATCGCCTACACCCACAATTGTGTGGGATTTACCCTGTGAGGAGCCACGTCGAGCCCGCCTCTCAGAAGCCTGAGGTTGGCTAGCTTTCTTCCATGCGGAGCTGCATGCTACGGAGAACAGCTGTATTCGTCTGCGGATCAAGATATTATTGCACCATCTCCTGTACTTGGAGTCTCTTTATCGTCGTTGACCCAGACTCTACTACCGACAAATCCTCTCCCCTTGCTGGCTTACGACCGGAGGGACCCTACCAGTATCTCCCGCTATCTTACCAGAGTACCATAGATATAATTCCTAAGATTCTGGTTGTATTATTATCTCCTGCGTAATATGAGAATGGACATACGTTATTGATTTGCCTACGCACATTCCTTTGCCTTATAAGCGCATCCAAAGTAAAGTATATTATGTACTATCATTGCTGCTAATAAATACTTAAACCCAGTTTTGTGTGGAACCGAGTCATTGTGGGAAGTGTTCATCATAAGATACCTGTGTACTGTATGGCCAGTAGTAATGTACATAAGACAGTAGTGGTTTAATGATACCATACTTATTAATACAGTCAGGGAATTGTACCCCTCAGTTACAATTGGTCCTTCGAGCCGGAGGGTAACTAGCGTAATATTAATATAGTAGTATTAATATTGACATGGCCAATGATGAACACTCCACAAACGGTTCTCCTAAAATAGATCGCCCGCAGCGTAGACGACAGACACCTGAGTACTTAGAGGATTACGTTGCCAGTATACTACCTAGCTTTCTACAGACGTCAAACGCGGAAAAAGTAGATAGTAAAATTATGTCCGACCCTACCAACCAGGCTACCCCGCCAGTAGAGACCCTAGTGGGTTCTAACGTAACTGACCAAGCTCACGGTGGGGACCAGGAGGGACCTGACATGACTTTACCCCCCGCCAAGACCGAAGAAGTAGTCCCCGGAGAGCTCCAGGATAAAGAAAGCCCTCCAGGGATGGAACCCGACCCACCACAAGAAGGGACGCGCACCCCGGAGATGGATCTCCTCGATACGCCACAGGAGAACGGATCTCCAACGAGTACTACCAGGAGCAGATCACCTCAACCAGTGTCTTCCCCCAGCGAGGCGGACAAGATGCTGGCGCAGGCCTTCATCGCCAGCCTGGCAGCCTCAACCGAGCGCGATCGACTCCAAGCACAGACGCTTAGCGAGCGCGAACATTCTTCCATGGAAAGAGAACGCCTTCAAGCGCAGCAACGGAGTGACGAAAACCGCATACGCCTAGAGATTAGACGCCTCCAGACGGAAGAGAATATGGGAAGAGACCGCGCCGAAGCCCAGCGCGCCGCCGCCGAAGCCCAGCGCGCCGCCGTCGGTGCCCAACGAGAAGCAGAGCGCGACCTCGCTCTCACCAAGCGCGAAGCCGAGCGCAACCGATTACAAGCGCAGATAATGGAGCAGCTGATTACCAGGGCAACCCCCCCTCCCTCCGCACGGGGCTCCAGGGCCTCGTCAAGACAAGGGTCAAGGGCACCCTCCCCTACCCGATCAAGCGACCCTGAGCCCGGCGACCAGAGAGAGCCTATACCCCTCTCCGAACCCCTTCCCCGACCGGTCCAAGCGAGACCCAGCTACAGGGAAGAACCGGTCTATACCGCGGAGAGGCTAAATAGACGACTACAGGATCTAGATGACCTGCCAGAGGAAGAAGAAGAGGGAGAGGAGGAGAGTCAAGCCCAACAGCATCACAGTACTCCACAGGACCAGGAGGTCCAGTACAGCCCAGACTTTACCCCTGCGGCTCTGCGCTACAGACCCCCGACTCAATTCACGGGTGAGCTTGACGCACGACCAGCCCCGAGGAACAGCACCTGGGTATGCGGGCCTTGGTACCCAGCAGGTACCAGCCCACCACGACACGTAAGAGGAGACTCGCCTAGGAGGCCTCTCCTCCAACGCTCACCGATGTGCCAGCCATCCATGGCATCGTACCTTGGCACACCGACGTTCCCGGACTTCACACACGAGAACAGAGCACAGTACACAGAGCTACGAATGTGCTTAGAGACAATGATGTCTGATGTAACTGATGAACCGTACAAGTATGCTATCCTACTCAAGCACCTGAAGGTGCCCAGAGCGCACAATATAGCGCTGGCATATTCCACCTCTACTACCCCATACACCGCGGCTCTAGCAGCACTCGACCAAAGATATGGACGCATATGGGACTACGTAATACAAGAGATAAGGAATATTGACCGTCTACCCCCAGCCACAGACAATCGCTCACTAGATGACCTGTCTATCAAGGTACAATCCCTGGTAGGGATGCTGGGGGCGCAAAAGGAAAAGGGTATGTACGAACTGCACGCAAACTCTAATGTCGAGAGGATTTTAGAGAAGCTTCCGCCCGCCCGACAAGAGCGCTTCAGGCGGCAAAGAGACCACCGTGATCCTAACGGTCCCGAGCCATCCCTCCTAGACCTAGCCGACTTCCTGGCGAGAGAAGTCAACAGCCTACGGTTGGATACGTTCGTGCGGAGCACACCAAGCTCCAGAGAGGGACCTAGGAGAGCAAACGATGGCCGCAGACTGGTGACCGTCATGCACCAAGCAGAATCAGTACCGAGCAACAAGACCCACAGTACCCCCTCGATGAAAGAGAAGTGGAAGATGGTGTGCCCGTACTGCGAAAAGGAACACTGGCTGTCACACTGTGACACGTTCAAGAAGATGACCGCCGACGAGGTGAGTCAATGGATAAAGTCCAACCGACGCTGTTACCGATGTGCGCACAGTCACATGGCAGCCGCTTGCCGCTTAAAGAAGAGGTGTAGTCGGTGTGACGGAGCCCACTTGGACGTCCTACATGACAGTAACAGAAGAAAGCCTGCACCCTCAAGCAGCACAAAGGCAAGTGTTATGTACATTGACCCCGCCAGCAGCGGGGGCGCCCGGGTGCTCTTGAAGGTTGTCCGCGTAACATTGAGTTACCAAGACAAGGTCATGGACACCTACGCCGTCCTTGACGACGGGTCAGAGAAGACCCTTCTCCTCGCGTCCGCTGCGGCCCAGCTGGGGCTGCGGGGGAGCGAAGAAACGATGACGATTCGGACAATAAGAAGAGACCTAAAAACGATAAAGGGCGAGAATGTCTCCTTCACTATCGCAGCAAGCGGGCAGCCAGAGAGACGGTATAGGATCACTAACGCTTTCACCAGTCAAGACATAGGCCTGTCGCAGTACACCTACCCCATCGCCAAGCTGATGGATAAATATGTGCACCTGCGTCAACTACCTATACCGCTCATAGACGGTGCCACCCGACCCTGCTGATAGGATCCGACCATGCACACCTCATCGTCCCGATGGACCGGGTCCACACTGGGCCCAGAGGCTGTCCTGCAGCAGTCGAGACCCGCCTAGGATGGACACTACAAGGCCCCCTCGCTAGGCCTCCTAACCGAACAGCAGCCACTAGCTGCCTCCACTCCAGAGTGACAGAAGAAGACACCACCCTCCTACAGCATGTCGAGAGGCTATGGACACTAGAGACAATGCCCTTTAAGAACGAAAAGAAAGACATTCGTTCCAAGGAAGACATTTATGCTATAGCCCTCCTCGAGTGGGGGACAAAGAGAGTCAAAGTCAACGGAGTGATGAGATACGCAACTCCACTCCTGAGGCGAGAGGGTATGCCTACCTTCCACGCCCCAAAAGAAGCGACGGAGCGGTATCTATTGAACACAGAGCGGCGCCTAGCCAGAGACCCCGCTCAAGAGACTGTGTACCGTGCTGAGATTGACAAGCTAATCACAGCGGGACAAATAAAGAAAATTGACATTAAAGAGGCCGATCAGACGAACGAATCATGGTACGTGCCGCACCACAAAGTCCACCACAACGGCAAGGATCGTATTGTGTTTAACTGCAGCTACCAGATCGGATCACAAAATCTGAATAAAGAGCTCGTGCCCGGCCCAACACTCGGCCCCTCTCTACTAGGCGTGTTACTACGTTTCCGCCAAGACAAGGTGGCCATCAGCGGCGACATCAAAGGGATGTTCCTGCAGGTGCGACTAGTGGAGGAGGACAAGCCCCTGCTGCGGTTCTTATGGAAAGAGAGGATCGGGGACGAGCAACCATCCATCTATCAATGGGAAGTCCTCCCTTTCGGAACCACATGCAGCCCATGCTGTGCTACGTTTGCACTGCAAAAACACGTCGCAGAGGACCCAGCAGCTAATGAAGAGGTCCGACAAAGTGTAGAAAATAGTTTCTACGTGGACAACTGTCTGCAAAGTGTCTCGACGCCAGAAGAAGCCGAGGCCCTCCTACTCAAGCTCCGCGCCTCCCTGATCAAAGGCGGCTTTGATCTCCGGCAGTGGGCCAGCAGCGACCCTCAAGTATTGCGCAGCCTCTCCCCCGAGGACAAGGCAGCAAGCAGCGAGACCTGGATGGCGACCATCCCAGGAGAAGCCCAAGAAATGACATTAGGACTAGTCTGGCGCTTCAAAACAGACTCGCTCCATTATAAACACACACCCCTGACCAAGGAGCGGGGAAGGTCGACTGCACTACCGACCACAAGACGGAGTGTATACAGAACACTCGCCAGAGAATATGACCCGTTGGGATGTATTCTACCTTACACCACCAGGGCAAAGATGATTGTAAGAGCGTTATGGGACAAGGACCAGGGCTGGGACGACCCCATACCTGAACACCTTGCCTCCACATGGAGAGAGTGGGACACAGAACTCAGCTCACTCCCAGGTGTCAACATACGCCGCAGCTACTTCCCACCCACAGTGAGGCCGGAGACGTGCCAGATGGACCTGCACGTCTTCAGCGACGCCTCCGAAGTAGCCTACGGTTCGGTGGCCTACTTGCGTGCCCGAGAGGAGGGAGGAGAAATACATACTGCCTTCATCCTGGCTCGCTCAAGAATAGCCCCCCGCAAGCAACAATCTATCCCGCATCTAGAGCTCTGCGCAGCCCTAGCAGGAGCGCAACTCGCCACGTTAATCCAACGTGAACTCACCATTCCGGTGCAAAGAACAATCTTGTGGTCAGACTCCATGACCGTACTCACATGAATCACGTCTGATTCGTGTAGATACAAGGTCTTCGTGGGAGTCAGAATCACAGAGATCCAAGATTTAACAGAAGCAGCAAGCTGGAGGTATGTGGACACAAAACACAACCCAGCTGACGTCATCACCCGGGGAATGTCCCTGGATGACCTCACACGTCACAATCTATATAGTGACGGGCCCGAGTTCCTCAAGCTCCCGGAAGAAGAGTGGCCTACACCCACCCCACGGGAGGCGAGTGAAGAGGAGGCAGAGAACAAGAATTTTTTTTTTTTTTATATTTCTTTTATTATTGCAAAACAAAAAATTATTAAAAGTCAGTACTCAACACACAATGCATAATGAAACTTTCAGTAAAGGTGGTTATAATATATGCAAGTACAGAAACAGGATAAAACAAAAATAGTCTATAATAACATTTTAACCGTATACAGTGTATATCCAGCGAAATTACAATTATATAAATGTTAGTATATAATATACCCCTAATACCTATTTTCTAAAACCCTACACACATATGCTCCAGCTCAAACCCCCCCCCTCCCGGACCCCCTCTTGGATAGTACCTCCATTATCCCTCACTCCTAACCAGACACTACCATTATAAGCTAGCTTTTATTCTCTCCACCACTTCTAACCACATTGACATTTTGGATTCATTGAGCCCCAGAATTCTTGCTGTAGATATTTCTTGATATATCACATCGAGATATGTAAGAAACCACACTTTTCGGCACATTTTTTCCGGTTGAAACCAACGTGATGCGATCAGTTTTTTAGCTACTGTGATACCCGATAAAACCAATCTTTTTAGTTGTGGAGAACAAGAGAATCTATGTTCTGTGGGTTGACACACACACTCGTCCCCACAGACCCCAACATAGACGACTGCCTCACCCTTGAGAGTGCGCAGCTAAAGACATTCCTGTGGCACCACCCAGAGGTTCAGCCCACTACTGACATTACTGCAGCTAACTACGAAGAAGCAGAACTTCTTCTGCTACAGCGAGCCCAGAGAGACTCGTTCCCCGACGAGCTAGACTGTCTACAGGGATCAAAGCCAGTCCCGTCAGACAGCAGATTGCTCCACTTAGCCCCTGAGAGCGACGCCCATAATCTCATCAGAGTGGGTGATCGTCTGAGGAGAGCCCCAGACTTACCGGATGACGTCAAGTACCCGATAGTCTTAAACAGCCGACACAAGGTCACAGAGCTTATCATAAAGAAATACGACGAGGACGTGCACCACGCCGGGGCAGAGAGAGTCTTCGCGGAGATCAGACGCCGTTATTGGATACTGCAAGGGCGAGAAGCAGTACGACGTTTCCAGCGGACTTGTCTAGACTGTCGTAAATGGCGAGCACAGCCCAGTATACCCCGGATGGCTGACCTACCCCCCTGTCGCCTCCGACTCGGCGACAAGCCTTTTCACTCCACCGGTATGGACTGTTTCGGCCCGCTGTATGTAAAGAAAGGAAGAGGGACCGAGAAGCGGTGGGGTATTGTATTCAAATGCATGACCACCCGAGCGATACACATAGAACTCCTTCCAACCATGAGCACAGACTCATTCCTTATGGCCTTCCGAAGATTCACATCGCGGAAAGGGAAACCGTCTATATTATTGTCTGATCACGGGACAAACTTCAAAGGCGGAGAAAGAGAGCTGAGAGAGAGCTTCCAAGCTATGGGCCCAGAACTTAAGACCCACCTCGCTCCATACCAGATTGATTTCCAGTTTAATCCCCCGAATGCACCTCACTTCGGTGGAACTTGGGAACGAGAAGTACGTTCAATAAAGACAGCCCTGTACGCCGTGCTTGGGGCCCAGACCGTGGCGGAGGAAGTACTAACGACAGTCCTCACGGAGATCGAGGGAGTATTGAACTCAAAGCCCCTCGGTTACGTCTCAAGTGATGTAGCAGATGTCGACCCAGTCACCCCCAACACTCTCTTGATTGGGCGGCTGGACCCCGCGCTACCACAGACAGTGTACAGGCCTGAAGAAGTGAACGGCCGAAGAATGTGGAGGTACAGTCAAGTATTGGCTGACAAGTTTTGGAACAGTTTCCTACTCCACTATCTACCGTCTCTACAGACCCGCCAGAAATGGGTGAAAGAAAGAGACAATTTGACAGAAGGAACAGTCGTCATGATTATCGACCAGTCACTACCCCGAGCTATGTGGCCGGCCGGCCGCGTAAGCAAAGTGATCACCGGTGCCGACGGAAAGGTCAGAGCGGCAGAAGTGCTCGTCCAAGGGCGGATATACACCCGGCCCGTGGCGAGGCTAATAGAGTTGCCAAGGCTCCCCGACACTATTGATGACGACCATGACCCCCTGACTTTGTGAACTGCCCTACCCTCACAACAGACATTGAGTAGTGGACAGTGCGGTTAATCTGTCTCTGCTTATCTAATTAGGTGGGACTAATTAGGAGGCGGCTGTTACGAAGGATCAGATTAAACCGAATATATATATTTATTGATTGATATATATTGCATAATATTTGTATATCGTTTGATATCCCTTGTGTATTCCTTGTACATATACACGGAATATCCCTTTAGCCTTGTACAGACCATAATATTTCGTTCTCCTATTGGACAGCGGTCCCTTAGGCACCATTGCCATACCTCCAAGGTCTGGTTCAAAGTCACCGCCAAAGACTTGCCTGGACATGAACGGTTCTGCGCAAGGATATGAGACAGGAATAAAGCTGGTACTAGTTTGTTCACCTAACGTATAAATACGGCGCAGGTGAATACAGAAGTAGAGTTACCCAATAAGTTGAAGCCTCACCCACGATACAACGTGCAGTGAAGTATGGCCTGTTTGGCCCCAAATAGAGCATTGAGACCGCGTGCGAATTAATAACTGAAGTATCAGAGTTTAACGCTGTACCGTCGAGTTCGACCTATTCTATTAATTCAGTAATAGTCTATTTATGTATAGTGTATCGTGCGGCTACCGTTCTACAGTGACCAGCATCACCAACGTTTCCTCGTACCAGCTAGTGTGCTTATCCAGGCTGGGCTGCTTACCCTGGCGCTTTCACCCGAGGAGCCCTAGACGGGGACCGTGTGGATCATGTACACTGGATAACCTACCGACGACTGCATAGCCCTTTTCGGCTGGATTATATTTGCTTTTGGTCCTGTAATTGATGGAGCGGAGAATCGCCTACACCCACAATTGTGTGGGATTTACCCTGTGAGGAGCCACGTCGAGCCCGCCTCTCAGAAGCCTGAGGTTGGCTAGCTTTCTTCCATGCGGAGCTGCATGCTACGGAGAACAGCTGTATTCGTCTGCGGATCAAGATATTATTGCACCGTCTCCTGTACTTGGAGTCTCTTTATCGTCGTTGACCCAGACTCTACTACCGACAAATCCTCTCCCCTTGCTGGCTTACGACCGGAGGGACCCTACCAGTATCTCCCGCTATCTTACCAGAGTACCATAGATATAATTCCTAAGATTCAGGTTGTATTATTATCTCCTGCGTAATATGAGAATGGACATACGTTATTGATTTGCCTACGCACATTCCTTTGCCTTATAAGCGCATCCAAAGTAAAGTATATTATGTACTATCATTGCTGCTAATAAATACTTAAACCCAGTTTTGTGTGGAACCGAGTCATTGTGGGAAGTGTTCATCATAAGATACCTGTGTACTGTATGGCCAGTAGTAATGTACATAAGACAGTAGTGGTTTAATGATACCATACTTATTAATACAGTCAGGGAATTGTACCCCTCAGTTACAATATGCCTCTACACACATTATATTATACACATCATATTATATCTTGGTTCGGCAGCGCCTCTGTGAACAATCTCTCAGAGTTTGCTCCATCAATAAACGCGCATTTTGGCTGATAATGTGCCGGTGGCCGGAGTCTCATTCAGGCCTAATTGTATTTAATTCAATTGTAATGTTATTACTGGGGTATCTAAAACATCACAATGTAGTTCAGGGTTATCCACTGAAGCCATAATGACTCTGATCAGAACCACAGGCTCATGACGAGCGCACACAATAGGCATTGTAGAGCGCAGAGTTGGCGTGCTGAAATTGATTTAATTTCAGTCATTACAGTGCTTAATGTCGGGACATCTCTTGTCATTTATTTCTGTCAATGTGCTGGTTCTGTAGCAGGACTGGGTCAGTCAACATCCTTGGCTCCCGGCGCACCGAAGATTATACGTTCAAGTTGTTGGTGATCAATCTCGCTATCAGTGAAGTCTCTCAGAGTTCGCTTGGGTTAGTCCACTTTTCCACATTTCATGGGGGTGTGCCATTACCGTATATGGTTCATCGGGCGGTTCTGGTATGCAAATACGTGAAAGTGTGCACGAGCCTCGGCGTAGGACCAAGGTGATATTTATCATGACAGGTGTGCGTAGGACCTGTGTACGCACATGTGATGAATCCCGTTTTTTTTGTGCGTGCACACATTCTAAATTCTGTGCTTAAGTATGGAAATAGAACATTTTCTACGTCACGTTGATGAATGAGGGCCCAGGATTTTGTCAATGTCAACACAGTTGGAACCTGGAAGCGATATAAAGAAACGAATTGCCAATAAATGTGAAGTTATCAACCTCTGTTGTCAAGCCTCCTCAATATACCCCCCCCCCCTTTCCTCACTAATGGAACTGGTATCGCGGAATCACGTTAGTTAGTTAGTTTAGCATTAGCTGAGTGGCTAACAGCGGCTAACGTTAGCTGAGAGAGAGAGAGAGAGAGAATTAACTCACTTTGTTTAATTGAAACGTGGTCCAGCCGGAGGGCTTGATAAAGTGTATGTCCACTGACTGTCCCACAGTCCCAGACTGTTGTCGATGTATATCCACTGCCCACTGTCCAGACTCGAGACTGCATCACAACACAACACACAGCATCGAACATCCTGCAAACTACCTGGCGTTCTATCGTCCACTTCTAAGCAAAACCGAGAAATGCGGCTATGGAAAAGTACTGTCGTCGCCGCGTCGGCCAATCAGAGAGCGTCTCCGAGAAATGCGGCTACGGAAAATACTGGCGCTGCTTGCTTAAATAATAATAGATCGCTTGGAAAAGAGCCCGACTTCCATCACTGATTGGCTGCGACGGATACAGCAATGAAACCAGTGCACGGCGTGCACGCCCACTGTAAGCTCTATTGCGTCTAGCCCGAGAGAAATGCGGCCGAGAGAAATGCGGCTACGGAACGTTTCTCTATAAGACAGTCACTTCCTGTTCATGGAAACAATTATTTATATTTGATATATTAACATTATATTGTGCATTGGAAACACAAACATACTTAAAATGAGTAAATATTATTCATTTTAAACATGTTTATATTATTTATAGGGCTATAAAAAATAATAATAATAATATTTTTTCTTCTTCTCTCTTTTAACACTTTGATCGCCGGGGTTAAATTCATAATTTACCATCCCTCGCCAGCCCTATTTAACATGGAGAAGTTCCCCTTCTTTGCAGGGCTATAACTTTTTAAATTGTATTGCTAAATTGACATTACTATGGCCCATTCAACGTCCTATATCTATTGTTCAGGGTGTAGCAACGTTATACTTTTTCATTCACATATTCATACTAAAATACGGTCTAAAGTATAAGTATGTTTTTATCGTTTTCTGCAGCTTTCTCCAGAACTTGATTTATAGCCCTAAATGCATTATATTGATGATCAAATACAGTTTGGTAGGAATCTGTGCGAGATAAAAAATGTCAACTGGACGTGCTTCTAGGAGTCACTACGTATGATTTGACGATGACCGGATGGGGGGGGGGGGTCGTTTATAATTCCGTGGGCAACGTTATATCATTCATCTAGTGTGGGTGATATGATCATTAGAGCAGTTAGTATCGAAGACATTAAAGGGGCTATGCGTTATAAATGTCATTTTTCAGTCTCTAGCATTGTATTATAGTAATAGGAGTTCGTATCAATGTGTTTTTGGGCCTAAATACTATATTGACGAATTCCTCAGCTACAGCCCATCCCCTGTTTGCCTCTAGTAAATCAGGTCATGTTGATTTGACAAGCTGGGCAACGTCACAGGGCGCTGTTTATAGCGCACGGTGATGTGATTGGCTCTGTGGTTTTAGTAATGCCCGCCTCCATTCTTCGACAGACAGACCGGCGTTAGCTCTCGGGACTCGGGAGCGATCGCTAGCTAGTTAGCACCAGCCGGGGCCGGCGTTAGCAACCGGGGGCGTCGCGGAGCATTCAGCCTGCTGGCTACCTAGATCCACTTCAACCAGCGTCGCGGAGCATTCAGCCTGCTGGCTACACAGCTTGTCGGTGTGCTAATAGCCTCTGCAAGCTAACGGTAGCTGGCTCCAGGCTATTAGCACATCGACAAGCTGCTGGAGCTCCCGACGCTCGGCTGGTTGAAGTGGATCTAGGAATGCTCCGCGACGCTCCCGGTTGCTATCATGTGCAGGTCCTCTTCTCAGACCTGTGTACTGCACACGCATCATGCAAGCTACACATCGCTGCATGTTGATCAATGGTGGCCCACTCTGTGCATCACAGTGGGCTACTATTGTGCTAACAACAACCGCGGTGTCCGGCTTGTCGGCCGGCATGAGTGCTCGATTTAAAATGGTTCTCTCCTCTTTGTATACCTTTGTCCTCACAAGTATTCTGCCAGGGAACTTATGGATACGACAATAGTAGTAGTTATAAGGTGTTTGATCATTGTGTCGTTGTACATATTGTGTATACACCGTTAGAAGCTAACGTAGCTTAGCTTGGTAGCTATTGTGCTAACAACATACCCCGACGTCTAGCTTGTTAGCCGGCATGAATGCCCGATTTAAAATGGTTCTCTCCTCTTCTTATACCTTTTTCCTCACAATTATTCTGCCAGGGAACTTATGGACACGACAATAGTAGTAGTTATAAGGTGTTTGAGCTTGTAACGTTAGTTAGCTCATAGCTATCGTTTGAGCTTGTAACGTTAGTTAGCTCATAGCTCTCGTGTACCACGATAGCTATGAGCTAACTAACGTTACAAGCTCAAACACCTTATAACTACTACTATTGTCGTGTCCATAAGTTCCCTGGCAGAATACTTGTGAGGACAAAGGTATACAAAGAGGAGAGAACCATTTTAAATCGGGTATTCATGCCGGCTAACAAGCTAGACGTCGCAGCATGTTGTTAGCACAATAGTAGCCCACTGTGATGCACCGAGTGGGCTACTATTGATCAACATGCAGCGACATGTAGCTTGCATGGTGCAGTGCTTTGCCCCACAGGTCTGAGAAGAGGACCTGTGGTACCCTTGACTGAGATTTCATAATCAAAACTGTTAGATCAACCCTGAAAACTGAAAATATCTGTGGTAATAGTTCATAACATGGACTCTCAGAGTGATGGAACCTATGTTAGCTTCTAACGGTGTATACACAATATGTACAACGACACAATGATTTACATTATTACAAATATGGTAACGTGGTTGTGGCTTTTACAAATAGTGGTAACATATATATATATATAGATAGACAGTACTGCTACATCTCTATATTTATGACATACCATATTTGTATGTAACCTGAAACCTAAGGGGGGACCCTGATGTAAACAAGACGAAAGTCTTTCTCTGGTCTGCATCCCCTTAACAATTGTGTGTATTGAGCTGTACTGTATTGTACCCATTCTACAATCTGTTAATAAAGTTTTCAATCAATCAATCAATCAATAAGACCTCCACCTGGATGGAATGACGGGGAGATGGGCGGAGCTATTTGGTGGGTGGCTGTCACTCAAAGTGTGGGTGGAGCCAAGCCAATAAATAGCCTGCTTTCATGAGGCTGAAAAATGCTGGTTTTGAGTACAAGATTAGAAATATAAAACAATGATTATTTTTGGAATAAAAATTACACATGTGTTACATAGACTCACAGGAAGTGTGTAAAGTTGCCCAAATAGTGCTAGGAATAGCACTGCATGACACCTTTAAAAAATAACGCTGAAACTCACCGTAGCTTCCTCTTGCCGTTGGGAGATGAGCGTGGAACAGACATTTTTTGATTATGGGATGTCGAAATATCCGATCCATTTCCAGGTTGTATAATAGTATATACGTCCAAATCATGTTGTTTATTGAGTTATTGGTAACCGATCGGCATCCATTGTGTCAAGATGGAGTCCTGCTAATGATAGCGAGTGCCCGGACGAAATATGGGTGAGCACCACTTCATCCGCATCACTTCCTGTTTGGGCGAGCGGCCGATCGGCCACCAGATGGCGCTCTTGAACCGTTGGAGAATTGAGAGGGGCTCACCAGTACATATAATGTCTCCGGGGGAGAAATATGATTTCGATCACAGATTTTTTAAATATTGATATCAAAGACGCTGTCCAGCGTCTTCGGCAGAATAAGCATGGCGGGGAAAGACGCTGAACAGCGTCTTCGGCGATTAAAGGGTTAACCAGGGTTAACCAGGGGGGGGCGGCGCCCCAGCGCCCCTAGTGGCGAGCCGCCACTGGTTCATTCATTGGATTATTGAACTACTATGGGAGGTTCATAAAGTACCTGTCTTCTCTGTTACAACCACTATATGCGCTACTGAAGGACAGTGTGGGAAGAATTGTTTGCTCCTCGAATCAGGACAAAAGGATATCGAATATTAGACACAGGACAATGAGTTCATGTATTGTATTTATTGAATAATCAGAAAGCATAATTACATGAATTATCGGGTGGTCCATGGATCACGACAGGCTTGTTGACAGCAATGCAGTATAGCAGAGTCGCCAAGGAGCTCTCTTTTCCTCTATTCTAAAATGGTCTGATATACTCGTCCACCTAGGGTGTCTTTGCTGGCTGACCAATCAAGTGTGAGACACCTGTGTCCTTTCCCATATATGATCCAGCTCGGACCAGGTCCTCGAGGATGCATAGTTATGTAACAGGAAAAATGCACAGGTGCCCACCCCGGACTGACCAGCCACCTTTCTGGAGATAAAGGGGCCCCTTTAACCTTGGCCTAAAAGCCTTTCAATGTAAAGGGAAACTTTAATGTTCCTCAAATGTTTATGATACTGATTGTACTGTAATCCTATTTATCAATGACTTTTAACTTAATCAATGTTCCTAATTAACTAATATATTTATATATGATATAAGCCTAAAGTCTGACGTTAATTTCTGACATAATCCCTCCTGTGGTGCTCTTAAGCACCAAATACATAACTAAACAACTTTATTAAATACCAAACAAAACAAAAAAAATTCTGACTGAGAGTAATGGAGTATGATAAAACATTTTAGAATTATAGGCCCCACCATTAATAATAATCCCCCTGTGGGGCTGTCCAGCCCCAAACATCCAATCTAATTTGGATTTATAAATCGCAAACGCCCTTCCAATATATATATCAAGATCCATCAAGCTCAGTCAGTGGTAACATCCTATGAAAATAGAAAACTACAATATGACTAAACATAACCAGAATTAACGTTAAAAACCACACATCATATATAATTGTAATATCAGACCATCATCATGCTTACACTTAAAGTTACTAATTTATTATGCCAGAGAGTGAGAGGGGGTCCACATCTGCAAGTTGGGGCGAAAACCTAAGTGTTAGATTTTGTGAAACAGGGTAAAATTCCCCAACGACCCACAGATGTTATTGAGCGGTAACATGACCTGTTTGCAGACGAGCACCCCCAACCACCCCCAATCAGGATAACCAACATGACATAGGAAACAACGAAATATTGCAAGAAATATGCTGTTTTTGTGGCCTATATGGCCTAAATTATGGCAAGCAAATAATGTCAAAAACGCTGTTTTTGTGGCCTTCATGACCTAAACATGGCAAGCAAATAACACATACTACATATGGATCCACCCGGAAAAAGATTTTCAATAACCAACATGATGACAATCATTATTATCACATAGCTGCGTGGTCTGGGGGTCAGGGGATGACTCGTGGGGGGGGTTTGTGATGATTTCTGGCGTGGGGGATGGTGATGAGGGGGACAGGGTTGTGGTGATGAGGGGAATGGGGGTTGTGGTGATGAGGGGAATGGGGGTCACGGTGATGAGGGGAACGGGGGTCGTGGCGATGAGGGGAATGGGGACGATCTCCTGGTGGTCGAGGGGTTTGACGACGACTTCCGGGGTTGAGGGGGATGGCATCGACGTTGTGGGGTTGAGGTGGATGTCTTCTGTTTCCCACTAAGCTATCTGTCCAAACTCCTTTGAACAGAACAACTTAGCCTTCTGCTTCTCTATGCATCTCCTGTTGTGATGAAACAAAGGAGAATATGAAGACAACAGAAGACAATGACAACTGAGAACTCAAAACTATATATAGGCCCCTCCTCCTCTTCCTCCTCCCCCTCCTCTTCCTCCTCCTCCTCCTCCTCCTCCTCCTCCTCCTCTTCCTCTTCCTCTTCCTCTTCCTCCTCCTCCTCCTTCTCCTCCTCCTGCAGGGCGCCACGGGGAGCGGCATACTAGCTCATATTAGGCAGGCCATGCATTATGCAGCAGCTTATTAGGCCACAGCGATTGATCTTCATGTCCTCTGCTACAGTCCACCTGTCGCTGCTCTGGTCGTAGCGCTCCACGTTGGTGATGGGGTTGTAGCCATTAAAGCCTCCGACCACGAAGAGCAGGCCGTCCAACACCCCGATGCCAAAGTGCCTGCGGGGGGTGATCATGGTGGGCAGGGCGCGCCAGGAGTCAGTCAAGGGGCTGTAGGCCTCCGCGCTACGCAGGGTGTTTCCACCGTCAGTCCCTCCCACCTGAGGACAAGACACATGAGAGGAATGTTTTAGTATGTGGTTAAGGCAGGCAGGCAGGCAGGCAGACACTGTATTAATCCAGGGCAGTGGCTAGTAAGGAGAAGTAAGACAACTCCTTCCCTCCACTAGTCTGAGGATCCACTTTGGGCAAGTGTTAGTACCCTCTCTAGCCTCCCTACCTAGGGATACAGGGGGCAGATGGGGCTCATAGCCATGCAAGGCAACCCATCTAGGAGAAGGACACTCCGAACAAAAACCACGGGTGCTGCTTGCACCTGGCTCCGAGCCGTCTACCACCTAGAGGCATTGGAGTGAAGGGCGGATAAGGGATCATGCCTAAAACGGCCAAAGTAGGACTACGAGGAGTTGCGCCCCACAGTCTTTAAATTGCGCATTGTAAGGCCTAAAATATGGAGAACAAAGTCATTCCTAAACCTATATTTCCAGCGGCGGGAGTCTGCAGGAACCAAGCAGAGGATGGTGGTGCTGGTCCTCTCCCCATAGGACAGTATGACGATAGGACCCCAAACCCGGAAGGGAGGCTTCTATCCGATCACAGCACGCGGTCCAATGCACCCCTGCGTTGTCGGAGACCATTCACCATGGGAACCTTCAACGCAAACACAGTGAGAGAAGAAGCAAGATTGGAGGAACTGGCACACTGTGCCGAGGAAAGGGGAGTTGAGATCCTGGGAATCCAGGAGCATAGAAGAGTGCATGCTGAGGATCAGATAGTGTATCACAGAGTGGAGAGATGCTGGTTCATCACCTCATCAGCGTGGTGAAACGAGGCACAAGCTGCCACTGGCGGCGTGGGGCTATTGCTGAGTTCTCGGGCACGTAAGGCTCTCCGTAGGGTACGCTATCACACCAACAGGATCCTTATTGCTGACTTTGATGGCAACCCAGTTACAACTGTCATAGTCGTGTACTCACCCACCAATGTGGCACTAGCTGAGGAGGTGGAGAAGTTCTATGAGGACCTTGCAACAGCGGTCTATGATATCCCGGCTCACAACTTCCTAGCAATCCTGGGTGACTTCAACGCAAGGCTCGGACCAGAGGATGCACCTTTCACACACCACAAATCCACCAATCGCAATGGCGAATACCTGGCAGCCCTACTGATGGAACACGAGCTACTGGCTGCAAACACCATGTTCCAGAAAAGAAGGGGCAAGAGATGGACCTTCCAGGATCGGGCTACCGGTATGCAACGTCAACTAAACTACATAGTAGTAAGACGAAGGTGGAGGAACTCCATCCTGAATGCTGAACCTTACAGCACATTCAACTCTGTGGGCTCTGATCATCGAGTGGTCTCCATGAGGGTGACCTCCTGGTTCACTCACTTCCGAAATCTACTGGGAACACACTTGACAGTGGATGAAGCTGAGGAGACGATACCTGCCGTCCTCACAAATCTCACTATTGACGAAGGTCCCTTCACAGCCAGGGAGTTTGCCAAAGTGAAATCCTCACTGAAGCAGGGAAAAAGTTCTGGGCCGGACGGCATTCCCCCACAGGTCTATAAGAACTGTGACCTTGACAACATCATCCTGGAGTTCTGCAACCATGCCCTGATGAAAAACAACCAGCCTGATATGTGGTCTCTCTCTAACATCATCCCAGTGCCTAAGATGTACAATCGCATGATACTAAACCGGATACGGAATGCCATCGACCCCCACCTCAGGGAGAACCAAAATGGTTTCCGAGAGAAGAGGACCACTGTGGCCCAGATCTTGGCCTTGAGAAGAATCATCGAGGAGGTGAAGAAGAACAACCTGACAGCGGTACTGTGCTTTATCGACTTCAAAAAGGCTTTTGACTCGATACACAGAGCCGTGATGATGAGGATACTCAAGGCCTACGGAGTCCCTCCCAATCTACTCCGGGCCATAGGGACCATGCACACGGGTACAAGGGCCAAGGTGGTAACCCCAGACGGCAACAGTGAAGAATTTGACATACTGGCTGGAGTGATGCAAGGGGACACCCTTGCCCCCTTCCTTTTCGTCATAGTCCTCGACTATGCGCTCAGGAAGGCCATCAATGGACGGGAGCAGGAACATGGTCTCACAATAACCCCAAGGAGATTGAGTAGACACCCCGCCATAGTCCTAACAGACCTTGACTACGCGGACGACATCAGCCTGCTCTCTGACCATGTGGAGCAGGCACAGGAACTCCTGTGCAGAGTGGAGACGGAGTGCGCCAAGGTTGGCCTTAGGCTAAATGCCAAGAAAACCGAGGTCATAATGTATAACATCCTCCCGGATCATCCACCTCTAAGGACAACAGGAGGCTCTGCTCTAAAGGAAGTCGGTGATTTCTAATACCTGGGCTTGTGGGTCAACTCGTCCGAGCAAGACCTTAAAGGGAGGAAGGCGCTTGCGTGGAGGGCTCTGACCAGTGTGTGGAAATCCAACCTCCCCCGTCAAATCAAGCTCAACTTCTTTCATGCAACAGTTGAGTCTGTCCTTTTGTATGGCAGTGAATGCTGGACCTTGAAGCCCACCCTGCGGAAGTCCTTGGATGGGTGCTACACCAGAATGATGCGTGTGGTGCTCATCAACAGGGATGAGCATGTCACTAATGCAAACTTGTATGGGGGGGTGCTAAAGGTGAGCGATAAAGTGGCAGTCAGGAGAATGAGCTGCCAACTTGTGCTGTGGGAACCAACACACGGGCATCGATAACGAGGACGTCCCACATTAACCTACGTGGACGTACTCAGGAGAGATGCGGGAACAGAATGCACCAGCGAGCTAGCAAGATGCATGGAGGATCGGGATGACTGGAAGCACCGATGGAGGGCCCGTCCGAGGACGACCTAGATAGATAGGGAAATGAGGGCATCACAGCAGCATTGCAAGTCAAATGATACATATCTATACAAATATCTAGTATAAGGCATTTGTCTCTGTGTGCACCTACCACATAGACTTGTCCTCCGTACACAGCGACTCCCACTCTGCTACGCCTGCTGCTCATGGGGGCGATCAGAGTCCACTGGTCGGTGTCTGGGCTGTAGCACTCAGCTGTGAGCAGATACTCCGCCCGTTGAAGCCACCGGAGATGTAAACCTGTAATAAGAAAGAATATTCTAATTTCGTTTATATATTCCATTTTATTTCATTCTACTTTAATTGTCTGTTAATGTTGATGATGCACCAAAGGACCCAGACCCAGACACATTTTTGTATGTGCAAGCTTACTTGGCAATAAAGACATTTATGATTTTTATTTTCTTTTTTTCTTTTATTGGTCTTTTTCCCCCTCCATTTTCCTCCGATTTTCTCCCATCCCAATGTTAGTCGTATGCCAATTCCCAGTCCCTTCCTGGTCGCTGCGCACTTACCCCCCACAGTCAGATCATCTGGGAGAGTGGAGGCTATCACATGCTTCCTCCGACACACGTCCAGCCAATCACCGCTTCTTTTCACCTGGCAGCGCGGATTCTTATCGAGGGGGCGTAGCGTGTGGGAGGACCACACTATCCCCCTCGAGTCCTATCCGCGCTTAGCAGGCGCCCCGACCGAACTGTAGGAGTCGCTGTTTACAACGACCCGGACCCACCCCGCCAGCTTCTCCCACCCTCTAATACAGCCAATTGTATTAGTGCAGACGGCCAGCCAAGCTGGTGACAACCCCGGAGCTGTGAGCTGGATTCGAACAGGCGAATCCAGCTCACAGCTCCGGGGTTGGTGACGAACGCAATCTCCGCTCGGCCACCTAACCGCCTGACATTTATGATTTCTGATCTAACGTTCCTTGTGTTCATCTACCACCCTGTGTTCCTCAGTTCCACCCACCCTGTGTTCCTCAGTTCCACCCACCCTGTGTTCCTCAGTTCCACCCTGTGTTCCTCAGTTACACCCACCCTGTGTTCGTTCCTCAGTTCCACCCTGTGTTCCTCAGTCCCACCCACCCTGTGTTCCTCAGTTCCACCCACCCTGTGTTCCTCAGTTCCACCCACCCTGTGTTCCTCAGTTCCACCCACCTTGCCGTGGAGGGCTGCTGCTGCCTAAATGTTCGAGAACCACTGGATTGATTGATTGATTGATTGATTGATTGATTGATTGATTGATTGATTGATTGAAAACATTATTAACAGATTGCAGAATGGGTACAATACAGTACGGGTCAATACACACAATTGTTAAGGGGATGCAGACCAGAGAAAGACTTCCGTCTTGTTTACATCAGGGTCCCCCATTTTCAATTCATCAAGACATTTATGACACACATGACATACAGATATACTGTGATACAATTAGTTACCTTGGGCAGCATCAAAGGGATGTGTGTTTTACGCTCCTTACGGGAGTGGTCGATCCAACGGAGGACGGCCTCGAACACCGTCTCCTCGTTCTTCACGTTCAGGTCATCCCTCTCGATGATGTCCACCAGTTGCTGCAGGGACAGCTCCACAAACTCCTCTGAGATGTTCAGCATCTCCTCAAAGTGGCACACGATGAAGAGATGGGCCTTGCGCTTCAGGTCAGGGCAGCAGTAGATGTCCGCAAACCTCCAGATGCCGACACAGTTTTCCAGAGACAGCTGGCCCTCTTGGAAGTCAGAGCACGCTCGTACTATGCCAGTGACAAGAAGCTGGTCTGCAGCCACCAGAAGCTCTTCCACGTTCTCTGCTGTCACCGGCACAAAGCGTGTGTAGGCGTACTCTATGATGAGCTGCATCATACCCGGGGACACCCCAGGGATACTGTAGACTGGTTTCTCTGTGTCGCTCCAGCGAGTGAAGAGGGTTCTGTGGGATGCAGAGTATAGAGATATCTGATGAGTAAACAGTAAGCAAGTACTAATATATTTTCACTGTAGAAGTATAGGGTCTTAGAACAGTAGAAGTATATTATCTGTTTACAGTAGACATACAGTATCGTATCTGTTTACAGTAGAAGTATAGTATCTGTTTACAGTAGAAGTACAGAATATTATCTTTTTACAGTAGAAGTATAGTATCTGTTTACAGTAGACATACAGTATATTATCTTTTTACAGTCGAAGTATAGTATCTGTTTACAGTAGAAGTACAGTATAGTATCTGTTTACAGTAGAAGTATAGTATCTGTTTACAGTAGAAGTATAGTATCTGTTTACAGTAGAAGTACAGTATAGTATCTGTTTACAGTAGAAGTATAGTATCTGTTTACAGTAGAAGTATAGTATCTGTTTACAGTCGAAGTATAGTATCTGTTTACAGTAGAAGTACAGTATAGTATCTGTTTACAGTAGAAGTACAGTATAGTATCTGTTTACAGTAGAAGTATAGTATCTGTTTACAGTAGAAGTACAGTATAGTATCTGTTTACAGTAGAAGTACAGTATAGTATCTGTTTACAGTATAAGTATAGTATCTGTTTACAGTAGAAGTACAGTATAGTATCTGTTTACAGTAGAAGTATAGTATATGTTTACAGTAGAAATATTGTATCTGTTTACAGTCGAAGTATAGTATCTGTTTACAGTAGAAGTACAGTATAGTATCTGTTTACAGTAGAAGTATAGTATCTGTTTACAGTAGAAGTATAGTATCTGTTTACAGTAGAAGTACAGTATAGTATCTGTTTACAGTAGAAGTATAGTATATGTTTACAGTAGAAGTAGAGTATAGTATCTGTTTACAGTAGAAGTATAGTATATGTTTACAGTAGAAGTACAGTATAGTATCTGTTTACAGTAGAAGTACAGTATAGTATCTGTTTACAATAGAAGTACAGTATAGTATATTTTTACAGTAGAAGTATAGTATCTGTTTACAGTAGAAGTACAGTATATTATCTGTTTACAGTAGACGTATAGTATCTGTTTACAGTAGAAGTACAGTATATTATCTGTTTACAGTAGAAGTACAGTATCTGTTTACAGTATAACTACTGTTACGAAGGATCAGATTAAACCGAATATATATATTTATTTATTGATATATATTGAATAGTATTTGTATATAGTTTGATATCCCTTGTATATTCCTTGTACATATACACGGAATATCCCTTTAGCCTACTATAGCCCATAATAGTTCATTCTCCTATTGGACAAAGGACCAGGCGCCAGGGGACCAGCCCCTGGCGTCAAGTTCAAAGGTACCGACGAGACATGTCCGTACTAGCCCCGGCTCCGCTCAGGGATACGGCTACCGAAATGAGAGTGGCACTATTTGTTCACGTGCATATAAATATGGCGCAAGTGAATGTAGAAGTCCCTTACCCTTCTTCCCAACTTAGTAACAGAACGTGAAGCCTCACCCACGATACGACGTGCGGTGAAGTATGGCCTGTTTGGCCTTAGAATAGCATTGAGACCTCGTGCGAATTAATAACTGAATTGTCAGAGTTTGGCACTGTACCGTCGAGTGCGACGTATTTCTATCAAGTAATAATAGTCTATCGTGTATGGTGCATCGTGCGGTTAGAGTTCTAAAGTGACCAGCATCTCCAACGCTTCCTCGTGTTATCTAGAGTCTTATCCAGGTTGGGCCGACCACATGGCGCTTTCATCCGAGGAGATCTAGGCGAGGACCGAGGGACATGTACACTGGATTACCTACCCGACGACTGCTGAGCCCTATGCGGCTGGAATATATATTTGCTTTGGTACTGTGATTTGTGGAGCGGATAATCGCCGACGCCAGTGAGTGTTGGATTTACCCCCGAGAGGAGTCAAGTTGAGTCGGCGCTCAGAGAGACTGAGGTCGCCTAGCTTCTTCTTCATTGTGGAGCTACAGCCTACAAGAGAACCAAGGTGTATTCATCTACGGATCAAGAGTCTATTGCACTGTCTTCTGTACTTGAAGTCTCCCTAGATATCGTTGACCAGACGGTCTACTACCGACGGCTCTCCTACCCCCCCTACCGGCTTACAATCGGGAGGACCCCCTCCAGAATATCCCGCTATATCATTAAGTGTACCATAGATATAATTCCCTAAGAGCCAGGTTGTATACTTGCTTCCTGCGTAACCAGAGATTGGACATTCAGTGTTGATTTGCCTACGAGTACTCATTTGCCTTACAAGTGCATTCAAATGATAAATGTAAGATAAATATTCTATGTACCTTTTGCTCAATTAAATATTTGATTATTACCTTTGACTGGAACCGATTTCATTGTGGAAAGTGTTCATCATATTTAGATCGTGTACTGTATGGCCAGTAGTTAAAGTACATAAAGCGGTAGTGGTTTAATGATACCATACTTATCAATACAGTCAGGGAATTGTACCCCTCACTTACAATTGGTCCTTCGAGCCGGAGGGTAATTAGTGTAATATTAATATAGTGGTATTAATATTGAAATGGCCTATGATGAACACTCCACGAAACGGTCCTCCTAAAGTAGAACGCCCGCAGCGTAGACGGCAGCCACCTCAGTACTTAGAGGATTACGCTGCCAGTATACTACCTAACCTTCTACAAACGGTAAACGCGGTAAAAGTAGAAAGTAAAATTATGTCCGACCCTATCAACCAGGATACCCCGACCACAGAGGCCCTAGTGGGTTCTAATGTAACTGACCAAGCTCACGGTGGGGACCAGGAGGGAACTGACACGACTTTACCCCCCGCCAAGACCGAAGAAGTAGTCCCCGGAGAGCTCCGGGAGGAAGACAACCCTCCAGAGATGGAACTCTGCACGGAACAAGATGAGGAGAGCGCCGAGGAGATAGAGCTCCAGGACTCCCCGCAGGAGAACGCATCCCCAACGAGTACTGCCAGGAGCGGATCACCTCAACCAGCGTCTTCCCCCAGCGAGGCGGACAAGATGCTGGCACAGGCGTTCCTCGCCAGCCTAGCAGCCTCCACAGAGCGCGATCGGCTCCAAGCACAGACGCTTAGTGAGCGCGAACATTCTTCCATGGAAAGAGAACGCATTCAAGCGCAGCAACGGAGCGACGAAGAGCGTATACGTCTGGAGATGAGACGCCTTCAGACGGAAGAGAATATGGCAAGAGACCGGGCCGACACCCAGCGTGCCGCTGCCGGTGCCCAAAGAGAAGCAGATCTCACCAAGCGCGAAGCCGAGCGCGACAGACTACAAGCGCAGCTAATGGAGCAGCTGATCGCCATTGCAACACCCCCTCCCTCCACAAGGGGTTCCAGGGCCTCGTCAAGACACGGGTCAAGGGCACCCTCCCCTAACCGATCAAGCGACCCTGAACTCGACCACCAGAGAGAGCCTATACCCCCCTCCGAACCCCTTCCCCGACCGGTCCCAGTGAGACCCAGCTACAAGGAAGGAACGGCGTACACCGCGGAGAGGCTAAATAGACGACTACAGGATCTAGATGAACTGACAGAGGAAGAAGAGGGAGAGGAGGAGAGTCAAGCCCGACAGCAGCACAGTACTCCACAGGACCAGGAGGTCCAGTACAGCCCAGGCTATACCCCCGCGGCTCTGCGCTACAGACCCCCGACTCTATTCACGGGTGAGCATGACGCACGACCAGTCCCGAGGAATAGCACCTGGACCAGCGCGCCATGGTACCCTGCCGGTACCAGCCCACCGAGAGGCGTAAGAGGAGACTCGCCTAGGAGGCCTCTCTTCCAACGCTCACCGATGTGCCAGCCATCCACGGCGTCATACATTGGCACACCGACGTTTCCAGACTTCACCCATGAGAACCGAGCACAGTACACGGAGCTACGGATGTGCTTAGAGACAATGATGGTGGATGTAGCTGATGAACGCCACAAGTATGCTATCCTATTGAAGCACCTGAAAGTGCCCAGAGCGCACAACATAGCGCTAGCTTATGCCACCTCTACGACCCCATACACCGCGGCTCTAGCAGCACTAGACCAAAGATATGGACGTATATGGGATTACGTAATACAAGAGATAAGGCATATTGACCGCCTACCCCCAGCAACAGACAATCGCTCACTAGACGACCTGTCTATCAAAGTACAATCCCTGGTAGGGATGCTGGGGGCGCAACGAGAAAAGGGTATGCACGAACTATACGCAAACTCGAATGTCGAGAGGATTTTAGAGAAGCTGCCGCTTGCCCGACAGGAGCGCTTCAGGCGGCAAAGAGACCACCGTGATCCTAACGGTCCCGAGCCATCCCTCCTAGACCTAGCCGACTTCCTGGCGAGAGAAGTCAGCAGCCTACGGTTGGATACGTTCGTGCGGAGCACACCAAGCTCCAGAGAGGGACCTAGGAGAGCAAACGATGGCCGAAGATTGGTGACTGTCATGCACCAATCAGAATCAGTACCGAGCAGCAAGAACCACAGTACCCCCTCGATGAAAGAGAAGTGGAAGATGGTGTGCCCGTACTGCGAAAAGGAACACTGGTTGTCACAATGTGACCTGTTCAAGAAGATGACCGCTGAAGAAGTGAGTCACTGGATAAAGTCCAACAGGCGCTGTTACCGATGTGCGCGCAGTCACATGGCAGCCGAGTGCCGCCTAAAGAAGAGGTGTAGTCGGTGTGACGGAGCCCACCTAGATGTCCTACACGACAGTAACAGAAGAAAGCCTGCACCATCCAGCAGCACAAAGGCAAGTGTTATGTACATTGACCCCGCTAGCAGCGGGGGCGCCCAGGTGCTCTTAAAGGTGGTCCGCGTAACACTGAGTTACCAAGATAAGGTCATGGACACTTACGCCGTCCTTGATGACGGGTCAGAGAAGACCCTTCTCCTCGCGTCCGCTGCGGCCCAGCTGGGGCTGCGGGGGAGCGAAAACCAGATGACGATTCGGACAATAAGAAGAGATCTAAAGACGATAAAGGGCGAGAATGTCTCCTTCACTATCGCAGCAAGCGGACAGCCAGAGAGACGGTATAGGATTACTAATGCTTTCACCAGCCAAGAAATAGGACTATCGCAGTACACCTACCCCATCGCCAAGCTGATGGATAAATATGTGCACCTGCGTCAACTACCTATCCCGCTCATAGACGGTGCCACCCCAACCCTGCTGATAGGCTCCGACCATGCAGACCTCATAGTCCCGATAGACCGGGTCCATACAGGACCCAGAGGTTGTCCTGCAGCAGTCGAGACCCGCCTAGGATGGACATTACAAGGCCCCCTCGCCAAGTCTCTTAACCGAACAGCAGCCACTAGCTGCCTCCACTCCAGAGTGACAGAAGAAGACACCACTCTCCTGCAGCATGTCGAGAGGCTATGGACACTAGAGACAATGCCCTTTAAGAACGAAAAGAAAGACATTCGTTCTAAGGAAGATATTTACGCTATAGCCCTCCTCGAGCAAGGGACAAAGAGAGTCACAGTCAACGGAGTGATGAGATACGCAACTCCACTCCTGAGGCGAGAGGGAATGCCCACCTTTCACGCCACAAAAGAAGCGACGGAGCGGTATCTATTGAACACAGAGCGGCGCCTAGCCAAAGACCCCGCTCAAGAGACGTGTACCGCGCTGAGATTAACAAGCTAATCACAGCGGGACACATAAAGAAAATTGACATTAAAGAGGCCGATCAGACGACCGAATCATGGTACGTGCCGCACCACAAGGTCCACCACAACGGCAAGGATCGTATTGTGTTTAACTGCAGCTACCAGATCGGATCACAAAATCTGAATAAAGAGCTCTTGCCCGGCCCAACACTCGGCCCCTCTCTACTAGGCGTGCTACTACGCTTCCGCCAGGACAAGGTGGCTATCAGCGGCGACATCAAAGGGATGTTCCTGCAGGTGAGACTAGTGGAGGAGGACAAGCCCCTGCTGCGGTTCCTATGGAGAGAGAGGATCGGAGATGAGCACCCAGCCATCTATCAATGGGAAGTCCTCCCTTTCGGAACCACATGCAGCCCATGCTGTGCTACGTTTGCACTACAAAAACACGTCGCAGAGGACCCAGCAGCAGATGAAGAGGTCCGACAAAGTGTGACAAATAGTTTCTACGTGGACAACTGTTTACAAAGCGTCTCGACGCCAGAAGAAGCCGAGGCTCTTCTACTCAAGCTCCGCGCCTCCCTGATCAAAGGCGGCTTTGATCTCAGGCAGTGGGCCAGCAGCGACCCGCAAGTATTGCGCAGCCTCTCCCCCGAGGACAAGGCAGCGAGCAGCGAGACCTGGATGGCGACCATCCCAGGAGAAGCCCAAGAAATGACACTAGGACTAGTCTGGCGCTTCAAAACAGACTCGCTCTGGCTGCAATTGTAGCTTACCACCACCGGTATGACTGTGTATGAACGAATAATGGACTCTGTGAAGCGCTCTGGGTCAGTGAAGAGCGCTATATAAATCCAAGTCATTATTATTATTATTATCCATTATAGACACAAACCCCTGACCAAGGAGCAGGGAAGGTCGACGGCAATACCGACCACCAGACGGAGTGTATACAGAACACTCGCCAGACAATATGACCCGTTTGGATGTATTCTACCTTACACCACCAGGGCAAAGATGATTGTAAGAGCGCTATGGGACAAGGACCAGGGCTGGGACGATCCCATACCCGAACACCTTGCATCCACATGGAGAGAGTGGGAGACGGAACTCCGCTCACTCCCAGGTGTTAACATACGCCGCAGCTACTTCCCACCCACAGTGAGGCCAGAGACATGCAAGATGGACCTGCACGTATTCAGCGACGCCTCCGAAGTAGCCTACGGTTCGGTGGCCTACTTGCGTGCCCGAGAGGAGGGAGGAGAAATACATACTGCTTTCATCCTGGCTCGCTCAAGAATAGCCCCACGAAAGCAACAATCTATCCCGCGTCTAGAGCTCTGCGCAGCCCTAGCAGGAGCGCAGCTCGCCACGTTAATCCAACGTGAACTCACCATCCCGGTGCAAAGAACAATCTTGTGGTCAGACTCCACGACAGTACTCACATGGATCCGGTCTGATTCGTGCAGATACAAGGTCTTCGTGGGAGTCAGAGTCACCGAGATTCAAGAGTTAACAGAAGTAGCGAGCTGGAGGTATGTGGACACCAAACACAACCCAGCTGACGTCATCACCCGGGGAATGTCCCTGGATGACCTCACCCGTCACAACCTCTACAGTGACGGACCAGAGTTTCTCAAGCTCCCCGAAGAAGAGTGGCCTACACCCACCCCACGGGAGGCGAGTAAAGAGGAGGCCGAAAACAAGAAACCTATGTTCTGTGGATTGAACACACTCATCTCCACAGACCCCGACATAGACGATTGCCTCACCCTACAGAGTGCGCAGCTAAAGACATTTCTGCGGCACCACCCAGAGGTTCAGCCCACGACTGACATTTCAGCAGCTGACTACGAAGAAGCAGAACTTCTTCTACTACAACGAGCCCAGAGAGACTCGTTCCCCGATGAGCAAGACTGTCTACAGGGAGCAAAGCCCGTCCCATCAGACAGCAGACTGCTCCACCTAGCCCCCGAGAGCGACGCCCATAGTCTCATCAGAGTGGGTGGTCGTCTGCGGAGAGCCCCAGACTTACCGGATGACGTCAAGTACCCGATAGTCTTGAACAGCCGACACAAGGTCACAGAGCTGATCATAAAGAAATACGACGAGGATGTGCACCACGCAGGGGCAGAGAGAGTCTTCGCGGAGATCAGACGTCGTTATTGGATACTGCAAGGGAGAGAAGCAGTGCGGCGCTTCCAGCGAACCTGTCTAGACTGTCGTAAGTGGCGAGCCCAGCCCAGTATACCCCGGATGGCTGACCTACCTCCCTGTCGCCTCCGACTCGGCGACAAGCCTTTTCACTCCACCGGTATGGACTGTTTCGGCCCGCTGTATATAAAGAAAGGAAGAGGAACCGAGAAGCGGTGGGGTATTGTATTCAAATGCATGACCACCAGAGCGATACATATCGAACTCCTTCCAACCATGAGCACAGACTCATTCCTTATGGCCTTCCGAAGATTCACATCACGGAAAGGAAAACCGTCTACATTATTGTCTGATCACGGGACAAACTTCAAAGGCGGAGAAAGAGAGCTGAGAGAGAGCTTCCAAGCTATGGGCCCAGAACTTAAGACCCACCTCGCTCCATCCCAGATTGACTTCCAGTTTAATCCCCCGAACGCACCTCACTTCGGTGGAACTTGGGAACGAGAAGTACGTTCCATAAAGACAGCCCTGTACGCCGTGCTTGGGGCCCAGACCGTGGCGGAAGAAGTCTTAATGACAGTCCTCACGGAGATCGAGGGAGTATTGAACTCAAAGCCCCTCGGTTACGTCTCAAGTGATGTAGCAGATGTCGACCCAGTCACCCCCAACACACTCTTGATGGAGCGGCTGGACCCCGCGCTACCCCAGACAACGTACAGGCCTGAAGAAGCGAACGGCCGAAGAATGTGGAGGTACAGTCAAGTATTGGCTGACAAGTTTTGGAACAGCTTCCTACTCCACTATCTACCGTCTCTACAGACCCGCCAGAAATGGGTAAAAGAGAGAGACAATTTGACAGAAGGAACAGTCGTCATGATTATCGACCAGTCACTACCCCGAGCTATGTGGCCGGCTGGCCGCGTAAGCAAAGTGATCACCGGTGCCGACGGAAAGGTCCGAGCAGCTGAAGTGCTCGTCCAAGGGCGGACCTACACCCGACCCGTGGCGAGGCTAATAGAACTGCCAAGGCTCCCCGATACTATCGATGACGACCATGACCCCATGACTTTGTGAACTGACTGACCCTCACAGCGGACATTGAGTAGTGGACAGTGCGGTTAATCTGTCTCTGCTTAGCTAATTAGGTGGGACTAATTAGGGGGCGGCTGTTACGAAGGATCAGATTAAACCGAATATATATATTTATTTATTGATATATATTGAATAGTATTTGTATATCGTTTGATATCCCTTGTATATTCCTTGTACATATACACGGAATATCCCTTTAGCCTACTATAGCCCATAATAGTTCATTCTCCTATTGGACAAAGGACCAGGCGCCAGGGGACCAGCCCCTGGCGTCAAGTTCAAAGGTACCGACGAGACATGTCCGTACTAGCCCCGGCTCCGCTCAGGGATACGGCTACCGAAATGAGAGTGGCACTATTTGTTCACCGTGCATATAAATATGGCGCAAGTGAATGTAGAAGTCCCTTACCCTTCTTCCCAACTTAGTAACAGAACGTGAAGCCTCACCCACGATACGACGTGCGGTGAAGTATGGCCTGTTTGGCCTTAGAATAGCATTGAGACCTCGTGCGAATTAATAACTGAATTGTCAGAGTTTGGCACTGTACCGTCGAGTGCGACGTATTTCTATCAAGTAATAATAGTCTATCGTGTATGGTGCATCGTGCGGTTAGAGTTCTAAAGTGACCAGCATCTCCAACGCTTCTTCGTGTTATCTAGAGTCTTATCCAGGTTGGGCCGACCACATGGCGCTTTTATCCGAGGAGATCTAGGCGAGGACCGAGGGACATGTACACTGGATTACCTACCCGACGACTGCTGAGCCCTATGCGGCTGGAATATATATTTGCTTTGGTACTGTGATTTGTGGAGCGGATAATCGCCGACGCCAGTGAGTGTTGGATTTACCCCCGAGAGGAGTCAAGTTGAGTCGGCGCTCAGAGAGACTGAGGTCGCCTAGCTTCTTCTTCATTGTGGAGCTACAGCCTACAAGAGAACCAAGGTGTATTCATCTACAGATCAAGAGTCTATTGCACTGTCTTCTGTACTTGAAGTCTCCCTAGATATCGTTGACCAGACGGTCTACTACCGACGGCTCTCCTACCCCCCCTACCGGCTTACAACCGGGAGGACCCCCTCCAGAATATCCCGCTATATCATTAAGTGTACCATAGATATAATTCCCTAAGAGCCAGGTTGTATACTTGCTTCCTGCGTAACCAGAGATTGGACATTCAGTGTTGATTTGCCTACGAGTACTCATTTGCCTTACAAGTGCATTCAAATGATAAATGTAAGATAAATATTCTATGTACCTTTTGCTCCATTAAATATTTGATTATTACCTTTGACTGGAACCGATTTCATTGTGGAAAGTGTTCATCATATTTAGATATCGTGTACTGTATGGCCAGTAGTTAAAGTACATAAAGCGGTAGTGGTTTAATGATACCATACTTATCAATACAGTCAGGGAATTGTACCCCTCAGTTACAACTACGTATAGTATCTGTTTACAGTAGAAGTACAGTATCTGTTTACAGTAGAACTACGTATAGTATATGTTTACAGTAGAAGTATAGTATCTATTTACAGTAGAAGTACAGTATAGTATCTCTGTTTACAGTAGAAGTACAGTATAGTATCTGTTTACAGTAGAAGTACAGTATATTATCTGTTTACAGTAGAAGTATAGTATATGTTTACAGTATAAGTACAGTATATTATCGTTTTACAGTAGAAGTACAGTATATTCTCTTTTTACAGTAGAAGTACATTATCCGTTTACAGTAGAAGTACAGTATAGTATCTGTTTACAGTAGAAGTACAGTATAGTATCTGTTTACAGTAGAAGTATAGTATCTGTTTACAGTAGAAGTATGTATATTATATGTTTACAGTAGTACAGTATATCATCTGTTTACAGTAGAAGTACAGTATATTATCTGTTTACAGTAGAAGTACAGTATATTATCTGTTTAGAGTAGAAGTACAGTATATGTTTACAGTAGAATTATAGTATCTGTTTACAGTAGAAGTACAGTATATTATCTGTTTACAGTAGAAGTACAGTATATTATATATGTTTACAGTAGATGTACAGTATAGTATCGGTTTACAGTAGAAGTACAGTATATTATCTGTTTACAGTATAGTTATATTATCTGTTTACAGTAGAAGTACAGTATATTATCTCTGTTTACAGGAGAAGTACAGTATAGTATATGTTTACAGTAGAAGTACAGTATAGTATCTGTTAACACTTTGATCGCCATGGTTAAATTCATAATTTACCATCCTTCGCCATCTCTATTTGTCTATGGAGAAGTTCCCCTTCTTTGCAGGGCTATAACTTTTTAAATTGTATTGCTAAATTGACATTATTATGGCCCATTCAATGTCCTATATCTATTGTTCAGGGTGTAGCAACGTTATACTTTTTAATTCACATATTCATACTAAAATATGGTCTAAAGTATAAGTATGTTTTTATCATTTTCTGCAGCTTTCTTCAGAACTTGATTTATAGCCCCAAATGCATTATATTGATGATCAAATACAGTTTGGTAGCGATCGGTGCCAGATAAAAAATTTCAACTGGAGGTACTTCTAGAAGTTACTACGTATCATCTGATGTTGACCGGATGGGCGGAGGGTCGTTTATAATTCCGTGGGCAACGTTACTGTATATCATTCACCTAGTGTGGGTCATATGATCATCAGAGCAGTTTATATGGAACACGTTAGAAAATAACGCTGAAACTCACCGTGGCTTCCTCGCGCCGTTGGGGGATGAGCGTGGAACAGAATTTTTTCTATTATGGGATGGAGAAATACCGGATCCATTTCCAGGTTGTATAATAGTATATACGTCCAAATCATGTTGTTTATTGAGTTAGGGTGAGCGATCGATTATCCAGTGTGTCAAGATGGAGTCCCGGGAGCTATAGCGAGTGGTCGGACCGAATTTGGATGAGCACCAGTTTCCTGTTTCCGGTTGATTGTTTTTTTATCGCTTCATTTCAGTTTGATAGCATTTTGAAAATAACTTGTTTTCGCAGAAAAAACAACACATTCTATGATAATCGCCTTTTACTGGAATATTCTAGAACGTTGTCATTTGTCGGCCTATTTATGAATCGTTTTCAAATAAATGCTAGATAATCGATAGTATACTGTACTTCTACTGTAAACAGATAATATACTGTACTTCTACTGTAAACAGATCATATATGTCTACTGTAAACTGTTAACATGAACCAAGCTAAACGTACCTGAAATAGTTGCTGCAGCAACACAGGATGGCCCTGTGGGCGTTAAACTCAGTGCTGTTGACTTTAATAACCACATCACAGAACCTTCCCTCCAGACGCAGCTCATTAAGGATTGTACAGGACATTGTTTCCTTTTCCATGTGGTGATTTTTAAATGGTATCTACAGAATATATTCAAGCTTACAGACAAGTAGCCAGACTCAACAAGTTAGATCTTCACTTGTCTTCTGCGATCTGAGACCTTCTGAGAGAATTGTTGAATATATCGTATACACAAATGTTCTAGAATGTTCTAGAATGTTCTATTATGACATCATATTGTGATATCATACTGTGACATCATACTGTGACATCATACTGTGACATCACAACGGAACATGTTTGAGGGTCATTTGAAAAATATAAATAATTATGTAAGATATAATATAATGTAATGTAATTGTAATTGTTATTTTATTTTATTTTATACTTATCAATTTTTGTCTAGCACAGTCTCTGGAGCGTAACAGAAAGAAGCATTTTGTATAAAAGTATTCTGTACTTCTGTATGACAACTAATAAAGAAATATATATATTATAATAAAATGTAATAATAAAGTATAATATATTTAGCTCCCATTTGAATAATATAAATAATATGTTGATTTAATATAATGTAATGTAGATAGAAAGATAGATAGACACTTTATTGCCATTTCAACACTGTTGATTGGGATTTGTTAAAAACATACAATATAAAAACACAAGAATACAATATAAAAACACAAGAATACAATCCCCGCAATACAGAGTTTTACACAAACAATTAAAAAGAAAAAAATGCTACAGTACCTAAAATAAATTGCTCAGTGTTCCAGTTTTAAAGTGCATATTGCCTTAAAGTGCATGTTGGCTGGTGCTAGCCCTTGTTGTGCAAAGTGCCTGTACATTTGTACTTGAGTTCAGGTGACGGACAGCCTCGGGATATGTACTGTTTTTAAAACGGGATGTCCTGCACCTGAGACTTTGGAGTCTTCTGCCAGAGGGAAGGGGGTTAAAGAGGTCGTAAGCAGGGTGAGAAGGGTCCCTGATCACCTTTTCCCCTTTCCGCCGGATTTGTGTGGCATAAATGGAGGCCACAGAGGGGAGCTCACAGCCGATGATTTTTTACGCTGTGCGTACAGTTCGTTCTAAATGTCCCCTATCATGGACGGTGGTGTTTCCGTACCACACAGTCATTGAGAAGGTAAGGACACTCTCCACAGTGGCTCTATAAAAACTGAGCATCACCTCCCTGGACACACCAAACTTTTTAAGCTGGCGCAGGGAGTGGAGCCTCTGGTGGGCTTTGCTAATTATGAGGCTGGTGTTAACTTCCCATTTTAAATTATCACATATTGTGATGCAGAGGAATTTGTAATATTATATATTATAATATAATGTAATAATAAAGTATAATATATTTAGCTCCTATTTGAATAATATAAATAATATGTTGATGTAATATAATGTAATGTAATGTTATATATTATAATATAATGTAATGTAATAATAAAGAATAATATATTTAACTCCCATTTGAATAATATAAATAATATGTTGATATAATATAATGTAATGTAATGTTATATATTATAATGTAATGTAATAATAAAGTATAATATATTTAGCTCCCATTTGAATAATATAAATAATATGTTGATGTAATATAATGTAATGCAATGTTATATATTATAATATAATGTAATATAATAATAGAGTATAATATATTTAGCTCCCATTTTAATAATATAAATAATATGTTGATGTAATATAATGTAATGTAATGTTATATAGTATAATATAATGTAATATAATAATTGCGGGGGGAAGTCACACTGCAGGTCAAACGGGCGTACAGTTACTTCTGGAGCGGGAGTCGTGCCCTAACGTTGAACGTTGTTAGCGTGAGCCTGTTGACTAGCTCGCATCAGCACGTTTAGAATGTATTGCACACTTGCATTATTTTAGAAATGTATATACATATTTTAGAATATGTATTTGATTGTGTATTCTTATTTTTTTCTATTTTTGACTACCTAGATGTTTATTGTGAGCGACCTGTGTGCTGAATTTCCCTTGTGATTAATAAAGTACTTGTATTCTATTTACCCATCTGCATAGATTATTACGCTAGCGTTATTTTTACAGTCTGTGGTTAGATCCTCAGGAGGTACTCAGTGTTAATGGTAGTTATATACTCGTACTGGCAATCGCGTCTCGCTCTTCGCCATATTGAGATATACCTCATCTCCAGTACCTACTGTACTTCATTAACAAAAACAAGTCAAGTCAAGTCAAGAGTTTTATTTGTCACGGCATACAAGTATACAATGAAATGCGGGTGGTCTTGCCCGTGTGGTAAATTCCCAAACCATAGATCTCATGATTAACTAATGTGTAGAAATACTTGGCCCTCAAAACAATAATTCATAGATTGTGTGTGTGTTTACATAGACTGATTGCCATTGTAGGCACACAGGTCGATTTACATATGAAGTGAGTGGTCAAATGATTCTATCTACGACAGGAACCCAAGGGCCATCTGCCATGGCCTGGGACAATGGGCTCTGTAAGATCAAAACAAAGACCAAAAGGTCACATAAACATGTTATCTCGCTGGAGTTTCCTGTGACACACACAGACAGACACACACACACACATAGACACACACACACACACACAGACACATAGACACACACACACACACATAGACACACACACATTCAGACACACACACACACACACACACACACATAGACACACACACACATAGTCACACACACACACACACACACACATAGATACACACACACACACACAGACACATAGACACACATAGACACACATATATATATACACACACACAGATCAGAGATATGAGCATGTTGTATTGATCTGAACTACAGTTTGCAGAAATTCAATGTCTACAATTAGTTAATGTGTCTGTGCTGTTTCCAATTTATGTTCAATTTGATTAATTGATGGTTTTATATTGTTCTATATGGTATTGATTTGTATTCTATTAAGCTAACCGAATGATTAGATATGTTCTGAAAGTCAGCAGACTTAGTGATAAAGAAATATATCTGTGTTTATGTAATCAATATATCTTGAGGTTCATCAAAGTATTAACAAGTCAAGTAATGTGTTTAAGTAAAAAATATAGGGAAACTATTCTCTGGGTAAATGTGAAGGGGGTTTGGCCTATAAGCCAAACCCCTATTTTTCAAATACCAGCTTAGCAGACCTGTGATTGGAGCAAATAATGTGATGATGTCATCAACTCCGAGACACTGGGCCTTGGCTATAAGATCCCAGGTGTGATGGAGGAGAGGGACTCTGAAACGAACAACCCACAGGACAAGACCTCTCCACCCATCTCAACCAAGGCAGCAGAAGAACAAAGGACTTTTTGGAGGGAAAACAGACTGCTTTGTTTTGTCAGCCAGACAACAAAGACCATCAACAACTTATCAACTATCATTCTTTAATCTGTTCTTAGATAGGGCGAGCGGCATAGTGCTCTGGTACCTTGAATCTTTTATAGTGTTCTTATTGTAATTTGTATACACTCTTAAACTTTGATTAAACAACTGTTATACTATTTTTCCTCCTAATTTCTTCTGCCTGCACCGCTCAGTTTGAAGAGAAGTGATTCCCAGAGCTTTAAGGTATTGAATCACAACGCAGAGTACCAGCAACCCGGTTCTGAAGCAGAGCAGAACCGAAATAGCTTGGGAAATCCACTTCACCCGCAACAATATGCAATACAGTAGTAACAACATATAATGGAATCCAATAAAACAACATTGTGCAATAACAGTAACATAGTAGGGCTTATCGGTATTTGTACATAAGTTATTTACAGAGCATGGAGTACTGTGGGTCCTGTGGTAGTGCATACACTTTTAGCTACGGATGAGGCACTGGGTCATTCTGTACATTGCTATTTTATACAATCTCAGGTTATACTATACTATTTTTAAAGTGACCTTTCCTTAGTGGCCATAAGTGTGGGCGTGTGCAGCATGAGTGTGTGCTTGCTCATGTTAAAGTGGCTGCTAGTGTGTGAGCGTGTACAGTGTGTGTGTTGTGTGTGTGCTCATGTGTGCTTGTGTGTGTAGAGTTCAGTGTTCAGGGCTCTGATGGCCTGGGGGAAGAAGCTGAGCCGAAGCCTCTCTGTCCTAGTAGCTGGGGTTCGCAGGTGTCTGCCTGATCTCAGCAGCATGAACAGGCTGTTGTTGGGGTGGTGTGGGTCTTTCATTATTCTGTAGGCTCTGGATTTGCACCTCTTGTTGTATAGAACCAGCAGGGGTGGTAGTGCAATACCCGTGGTACGCTCGGCTGAGCGCACCACTCTCTGTAGGGCCTTCTTGTCCTGTGCCGTGCTGTTTCCATACCAGGCAGTGATGTTTCCAGTCAAGATGCTCTCTACAGCTCCGGAGTAGAAGGACTGGAGTATCTTCCCAGATACTCTGAACATCCTTAACTGTCTCAGGTGGTAGAGGCGCTGCTTCGCCTTTTTTACGACTGAGTCTATGTGTGTTGTCCATGTCTGATCCTCTGAGATGTGGACCCCCAGGTACTTAAAGCTGCTCACCCTGTCCACGGTAGCCCTGTTTATCCTCAGTGGTGTGTGTGTCTCCTGCTGTCCTCTCCTATAATCCACGATCAGTTCCTTGGTTTTACCAATGTTCAGGAGCAGGCTGTTGTCCTGGCACCAGCGTTCCAGTACCTCAACCTCCTCCCGGTAGGCCTTCTCGTCGTTGTCCGAGATCAGCCCCACCACCACTGTGTCGTCCGAAAACTTCACTATGGAGTTGGAGCTGAACTTGGCCACACAGTCGTGTGTGTATAGTGAGTACAGCAGGGGGCTCAGAACACAGCCCTGGGGGGACCTGATGCTCAGGGTGATGGTGTTGGAGGTCTGACCCCCCACCCTGACTGCCTGGGGCCTTTCGCTCAGAAAGTCCAGTATCCAGGCGCTCAGAGCGGAGCTCAGACCCAGCTCGATCAGCTTGTCCACCAGTCTGGTGGGGACTATGGTGTTGAACGCTGAGCTATAGTCAATGAACAACAGTCTCACATAGCCCCCCTTCTGTCGGTCAAGGTGAGAGAGGGTGCTGTGCAGTACCTGGGAGACCGCATCGTCAGTGGACCTGTTTGGCCTGTATGCAAATTGCATGGGGTCCATATCACTGGGGAGGGGGAAAAAAAGCACCCATGCATTTGACCAGGCCCCACCCCAGTGTACCCCTATAAGGCACCAGGCATGGTCACACTCGCCCTTCCTCTTTTTTCGTTTTCCATCTTGGACGTGCATTGCATCCCATGTAACTAGCTGTTGATGAAATGCAGAGAGAAATTGAACAATGTTGGGTTTCGCCGGAGATTTGCCAGCCCCTGGAATCTTCTCGGCATGTTCCAACGGCGCGTCAGGCCTGTCCTGGGGTTTTGACAGCAGATCGAGGGACGTCGCACGATGTTTAGCTATCGGGCTAACTCGCGCCCAGGTAGGATCTGCGCCACTAGGCATAACAATGCTGCCGTTAGTGATGCTGCTCGAGTTGTCACAGGAGACAACCGAGTTGTGTATTGGCGCAAGGGGCAGGATATCTGGGTAAACGTTGTTGTTTTCCCGGTTATCCTGGAGCGCGTGGCTAACGCTATGCTATGATGCTGGGTTACTGTTTCTGTTTTGATTCCCCGCTGAGGGCTGTCTTTTTAGAAAAAGGTCTTCCCTCCTCTTAACCATTCATGCTGACGGTCAATCGGTGTCTACTGTTGGGAGTATTGACGGGGGCTTGTTTACCTTTTTCATGGGTGAATGGGCTGAGGCCTAGGGCTGGTGTGCTTTTTGTGAATATTATGAATGGTATGCGGGACTGGTGTTCTCTGGTCTGCATCCCCTTAACGTTGTGTGTATGGGCTAGCCCATTCTGCAGTGTATTGGTGGTGTTTTAGTTCATTTATTCATTAACCCATTCATGAGTGCACACCACTGGTGTGCACTCATTCATGAGTGACCACCACTGGTGCTCCGTGTTTATGAAGTAGTCCTTTGCCTCTGGCATGTTGAAACAGTGCCCAGCCCGGCCGACGCCATGAGGTGAGTCGGCCAGGCAGGTGGCTGGTGGGCTGTTAAGCCTATACCGCCACGGTATAGAATTAGCAACGATTAGTAACTTTGTTCGAATTGCTGTTTTTTTCTGTCAAAAATGGTGGCGGGTGGCGGGGCCATGAAGACCAGCCAACGTCGAAACATCGCGCAAGGTTTTGACGTTATTAGCTTTGACCTAGCCGCAAGCTATAACCGCAGGGAGGGCTGGGATGCTGTCAACGGTTGTTTACAGACATCTTGGTTGGATTAGTCTCCCTTTGAGGGGGTGAGAAGTTAAAAATTATTTTTCCCTCCTCAGGGCTCCCCTCTCCGCAGAGGGACTTTGGTCTTTCCGCTGGAGCGAGGGCGGTATTTGACCTAGGCCCCACACCGCCTCACACCGCGCAGCCAGAGGTGAGAGCACGGCCTTGCCAGCGGCTGTGGCGAGGCCCTCGGCCATGTTTCCCCCGCCTGAGGTACCCTGGGCTCAACGTCAACAGGTGTCCACAAGGCCGACAGCCTTGGCGGCCGAGGGATCGGCTACATTGGATGAGCACGCCCTAAAAAAACGTCGCCGTCCGGCTGTGTGCAGCCCGCTCTCCGGTCACTCCCTCCCCCTTCTTGCCTCCGGAGGGGCAAGAAGAGGCCCCCCCGATTCCCATCTCCATGGATGTGGAGATGGTGGACTCATACAAGTTCCTTGGGGTACACCTGAACAATAAACTGGACTGGTCGGACAACACAGAGGCCCTCTACAGGAAGGGACAGAGCAGGCTGTTCTTCCTGAGGAGACTCAGGTCCTTCAATGTGTGCAACAAACTGCTGCAGTCTTTTACCAGTCTGTTGTGGCCAGCATCCTCTTCTATGCTGTGGCATGCTGGGGAGGCTACATCAACTCAAGGGACACCAACAAGCTCAACAAGCTGGTGAGGAAGGCTAGCTCCGTGGTGGGAGTCGAGCTACCTAGACTTGAGGTGATGGTAGAGAGGGGGATGATAAGGAAGCTGGATGCCATCATGGAGAACCCCTACCACCCCCTCTACGATGAGCTAGTCAAGATGAGAAGCTCGTTCAGCCACAGACTCATTCCCCCCCGACACTCAACTAACCGCCTCGGACAGTCCTTCATACCAGCGGCCATCAGGCTCCACAACAGTGGGCAGCGACTAGCAGCCTCCAGGCTCCACAACAGGGGGCAGCGACAGCGACTGCTACCAGACATTGACCTGGGACTTATAGGAACCCAAGGAGGACAACCTACACTACCTTAGGCTTACTGCACCCTATGTGGATACTATGATACTGTGAATAATGTATATTTCAGTGGATACCGTGATACTGTGAATAATGTATACTCAGTAGATAGTAAATTATAACACTACCTCATGCATACTGTACCTTATGTGACACTGTGAATAATGTGAATATTCCTCAGCTAGTCAGATAGTAATTATATTGACCATATTGATCTAATTGTTTACACTGCCTGTGTTGTTTTTTACTACCTGTATACTGTGTTGTTTTACTACCTGTACCCCCCCCCCCCTCCCCCCCATGCTGCTATGATGCCTGAATTTCCCCAAGGGGATCAATAAAGGAATATCTTAACACCAGCGGAAAAGGGGCTCTGGTTTGTTTCCTTTGGCTGCAGGCCGCGTGTCTTCAATGAAGCGCAAGCGGCCCCATGTTCGCTTCTCATGGGGACAGGGGCTGACACCCAGTTGATAACTGAGACTGGGTCTGTCCGTGAGAATGTTGTGCTGTCAAGCGGCTCCCACACCACACGTTCTGCATCTGTGTTTGGTTGAGCCTGGTGTTACGTCTGTCAACTACAAGGGTTGTCAGCAGGGGGTCTCGAGACCTCTTGAGGCAAACAGTGCGGGCTTCCCCGACCTCGCCTTCACCAGGCCGGGTATCACGTTGATGCCTCCCACTCCGGAGAGCCCGCAGTGGTCTGGCAGGCAAGCGTGATTTGGGTGGTAGTAATATCACTGCAGGGCTACGGTGTGTAGGACCCCATGGGGGCCTCACACCTTGCATGTCCAGCTGCAGAACAACTCCTCAGCATGCTGGAGGGGTGTTCAGTGGGGGAGCTTTTGTCACCTAGTATGATGTCAGCTTCCCCTGTATCAAACCGGCCCTTTCTGTCGGGGTCCCCCCTTGGGTGCGATTGCCTCGTGGGTAGTGTCAGGGTCCGATGTCCCGACTCCACGGAACGCTCTGCTCGCACGGTTAGCGGGTCCAGGGTTGGCCACATACAGCGGGTGGGACCGGGCCGCCTATCTACAGTTCCTACCAGACCAGCGCCAAATGGCGGCGGGTGCGTTTTGGGAGTATCATCACATATGGCTACAGCAGTACCATATGACGAGGTGGATGGAGAGAACGCTGAGGCGGGGACTTGTGTTTACACAACCCCACCCGTTTTCAGGTTTGGTACAGACCCTATTGTCAGGGTCACCAGCAGTGACAGCTCTGGTCAACAGATCCAATCCAAAGCAAGCCATCGTCGTGGCATTTTCCTCTGCGTCGTCAGGGGTTACGAAGTGTATTCTGCCCTGACGACGTTCTGGTCCTTGGCGGTCAAGGTGGATCGTCAGGTCTCATACCAGGCAGGTGGTGGAATTCCTCACCAGCCTGGGGTTTGCTGTAGACTGGAAGTAGAGTACTCCTCTTCCCAGTCAACGGGTGGAGTACTTGGGCTTATTCTAAGCTCAAGGTCTATATGGGCATCCCTCTCAGAGCATGTTATCGACACGCTCGGGAGGTTCCATCCTAGGACGGTTACGGCTCTGTCCGTGATGCGCCTGCTCGGTATGATGGCATCTGCTCATTCCGTGGTCCCTCTTGGCCTCCTCTTCACCTCATGAGGAGGATACGGAGGTGGTTTTCCAGTATGGAAATAGACCCGGTGAGAGGCAAGTGGAAGCGGCTAAGGTTCCCATGTCAGTACTGGGGGACCTCGCCCTCTGGCAGTAGGCTGTCACACGTCACAGTCTTCACCGACGCCTCCCTCACTGGGGGGGGACGTGTCGGGCCAACGCAGTAGGGGGCAGCTGGCAAGACCATGCTGCCCGGTCTGCGCTACGTTCAATGTGTTGGAATTGAAGGCAGTCCTTCTGGTCCTCAAACGGTGTTTTGATTAGGACGGACAATACGACGTCAGCGTCGTATATCGACAGACAGGGAGGAGTACGCTCCCCCCGTCTGCACCGGGCGGCGGTCGGCTGGCTATGGGCGTTCTCCATCTGCGCAGCCTGAGGGCTCTCCACACCCCCGGCAGGGTGAATGTGGGTGCAGGTGTGATGTCGCGGGGCGGTCCTCACCCTGACGAGTGGGGATTACATCCGGACATAGTCGGGCAGGTCTGGGACCGATTCCGTGGCCGCCTGGGATTCTGTACGTTTTTCCCCCCATACATCTGATGGGTCAGTTGTTGGTGCGGATACGTCGGGAGCGCAGGACATTGGTCCTGTTCGCGCCGGACTGGGGCACAGCTGTGTGGTTCCCGGTCCTGATCCAGCTCTTGTTAGCCCCGCCGTGGCCTGTTCCTTGGTCGTCGCGGGCCCTCTCTCAGGCGCACGGGTCTCTGTGGCAGTTCCCTGTGCTGGGCCAGCCGCTGATGGTTTGGCTGTTGAGAGGGTGAGTCTGGAGGGGATGGACCCTTCTGTGGTCGACACCATCCGGAACGCGCATGCTCCCTCCACTATCGCGGGTTATGCGGGTAGGTGGTGTATTTTCCAAGAGTGGTATAGAATGGGGGGCTTGGACCCGGTGTCCTGCCCCCTGGACGCTGTCCTTTCCTTCCTTCAGTCTATTTTGGATAGACTGTCGGCTTCAACGGTGAGGGTATATGCCACGGCTATATCCTCTTGTCATGTGGGGTTTGAGGGCGTTACGTTGTTCAGCCACCCTCTTGTGAAGCGTTCCTGCTTGGCGCTCTGCGCCTTAAGCCGGTGAAACGTTCTCTGTCTCCGAGTTGGGACCTCCAACTGGTCCTCGGCCGGTTGTCTGAGGCCCCGTTTGAGCCTCTTGAGCAGGCGTCTTTGGAACAGCTGTGCTCTCTCGGTGTGGCCTGAGTGCTTGTCTATTCGTGTCAATAGCAGTGCGACTCTGAGGCCTAATCCAGTCTTCGTGCCAAGAAATATCCGGAGCTCTTTTCGCTCCAGGGATATTGTGTTTCAGGCGTTTCATCCGCCTCCTCACGCTGGTGAGTTAGAGGCGAGCCTTCACCTGTCGTGTCCAGTCCGGGCTTTGGGGGTTACCTCAGCTGGACTCAGGACCTCAGGGCTACCGATCAGCTCTTTGTTTGTTACGGTGGCTCTCGCGCTGGTAAGGCACTGTCAAAACAGCGCCTGTCACATTGGTTGTGCGAGGGCTTTGCCCTTTGCTACACGTTGGCTGGGCTGGCCCCCCCTGGGGGTGTCAGGGCGCACTCCACTCATAGGGTGTCGGCCTCTGCCGCCTTGTTAGGGGGGGCCTCGGTGGAGGACATCTGTGGTGCGGCTTCCTGGTCCTCCCCGGGTCCCATCGTTAGGTTTTACCTCATGGACATGACTGGGGGTTCTGTTTCCCAGGCGGTTCTGAGGTCTGGGACCTCCCCTGCGTCCCGCCCTTCGGTGGCTTAGCAGGGGTGTGTGGGTGTGTGCCACGAGGTGATGTGTCACACGTGGTCCCGCCTGTGCTGTGCGTTTTTAGGGGTCTCTAGTTCCCTCTTTTTCGCACTTGGGTGGAGTTAACTGCCGCCCCCTCTTCACTAGGAAGGGGGGGTGACGGGACTCCCCTCCCCCCTGGTGGTAGGGCTTGCAGGTCCTCAGCGGGTACATTTGTCGGGCCTCGCCTCTGCTCTGCCCCATATCTCAATATGGCGAAGAGCGAGACACGATTGCCATTACGAGTATATAACGATAGGTTATGTATATAACCTGGTTATATGAGTACTGGCTGAGCGTCTCGCTCTTAGCGCGCCCTGAGGTCCCTTGGTGGGGTTTTTCTTGATGGAAAACTTTTTTCCACAGGAAGGGCGAGTGTGACCATGCCTGGTGCCTTATAGGGGTGTCCTGGGGCGGGGCCTGGTCAAGTGCATGGGTGCTTTGTTTTCGTTAATGAAGTACAGTAGTTACTGGAGATGAGGTATATCTCAATATGGTGAAGAGCGAGACGCTCAGCCAGTACTCATATAACTAGGTTATATACATAACCTATCGATTCTAGTACAGGGGTGGGCAATTAATATTTAGAAGGGGCCACATAAGAAACCTGAACTGTGTTGGAGGGCCGAACCAATGATAACTTAAACTTAATTCTGCTCAATATTCATTATCTCCCATTGTAAAAAGTAGTAGATTATATATTTTGATTAGCTGCTACTGGTAATCAGAAGAATAAACATAGACATATAGAAGTAATAAACAGTAAAAACTAAAACAATCATTACATCAGTGTTCCATTTTATTTTCAACTTGTTAATCTTCACAAACACTGAAGAGATGTTTTGCAGTATGTTAAAAGACATGCAATTGATCAACTTTATACAAAAAGCAATACAGTAGTTGTGATGTCTTGGGCTGTATCACGTTAGCCTAGCTTGGCTGCACGTTAGCCTAGCTTAGCACAATGAATGGAAGCGGATAGTGCCGGTTAGCTAGACTAATAACGTGCAACCAGATAGCTTTCTACTGAATGCACAGAGACACACAGCCAGCATGTAGGCATTATTTATTTCTAGCATGATTCATTCATTGACTCGTTCTGTAGAAAGCTATCTGGCTGACTTCTCCAAAGTCCAGTTATTATTATTAGCCTATGCTTAGCACAATAAATGGAAGTGGACTGTGCAGGTTAGCTAGGCACAGTCATCATTGGATTCACTCTCGCTCGCCGGCTCAGTCTTCATTGAGACCGAGACAAAATAATAATAATAATAATAATAATAATAATGGCCTAATATCTGTCCTCTTCACCGTGAACACCGAATTCTCCAATATGAATGCTAGCTGCTGCCAACGCTAATGCTGTGTTGTCTGCTCAGAGCTAAGTGTTGTAGAGAGAGACACACACTGAGCTGACAGGCGCTCGCGCACGCAGACCACACCCCTCCGAGGCTCCAGCGCTTGTTATGCAAAGTAGCCAGGTGTCGAGTGGAACACATTCCGGAGTGCGGACTTGCGGCGTGCTCCTGCTCAAAGAAGTTTGGTACGCCGTTCTGATTGACCGCGTGCTGGACACGGATGCCCGCGGGCCGTAAATTGCCCAGGTCTGGTACTGTTGGTACTGTTGGTACCAGTTGGTACTGGTAGACAGGGGTGTAAAGTACTTGAGTAATTGTACTTTGTTACAATACTTAAGTACTGTTTTTGGGGATTTGTACTTTACTCTATTATTATTAGGTTTGTATACTTGTACTTTTACTCAATTACATTTCAGAGAAAAAAAACATACTTTTTACTCCTTACATTTTAAATGCAGACCTACAAAGTACAAAGTACAAATCTCGCAGGTCCAACAATTTTAATTAGTATATTTGTTTCTCTGGCCGAACTAACGTTAACGTTATTAATCCTGCAGCCGGACTTTATTTAAAAACAGCCAATCAAATCCCCATCAATGGAAAATTAACCCACCCATACCCATGCTGATTGGTCCTTGTGCAAGACTAGATCTTTGATTAAACTCCTGCTAATATCAGAAGAAGAATTTCATATCAAATGAAAACTTGGCCCACGATGGAATGAGTTTGAGACCCCTGGTCTATCCCTTGCAATAAAAAAAAGTTTTTACTTTGACTTTTTAGTACTTAAGTACATTTAAAAGTAGAAACTTTTTTACTTTTACTCAAGATACAGGTGATTCTGTGGCTAACGCCGTGGCAGCGTTGGATGCACATTTCACTCCAAGAATCAACGTAGTAGTCGAGCGACACACGTTCAGAAAGCGTGCACAAGCACCGCATGAAAGCATTGCACAATACGTTGTTGCTTTGCTTGACCTAGCTACCAGATGTGACTTTGATAATAAAACGGAGGAAAATCTCCGGGATCAGTTGATTGAACATGTAGCTAGCCCACAGATAAGGGAACGTCTACTGCTTTAACCAGGTTTGACGCTGGACAAGGCTATCAACCTAGCTACGCAGTTTGAAGCAGCTACACTCCACGCTAAAGCTATCAGTACCGAGCGTGCTGCTCCAGTACAGGCCATGACGCCGCGGTCTCAGAATACATTCAAGAAACGGGACTGGCAGCGCTCCCCTCCAGCTAAACCTGCTGCTGCTACTGACTCTGCTTCCACTCGCTCTTGCTACCGATGTGGCTCGGGGAGCCACCTGGCGAACTCTTCACAATGTCCAGCGGTGAAAGTGACTTGCAAATTATGCCAGAAAACAGGACATTTTGCTCGTGTCTGCCGTTCTAAAACACAGTCGGTGAGTACAGTGGAAATTCCTGAAACTACAGTGCTATGCTTGGGAGCTTCTGACATTACAAAAATGATTGTGTGCAATGTGCATGTACACACACCTACCACCCAGGCTCAGGAATTGAGACTGGTTGTGGACACAGGCTCAGCAGTATCCATAATGCCACTGTCTACTTATAAGAAATACTTCAGTGAAACTACCCTATCTGCACCTACTGTTCGGCTGGTGTCGTACACCAAGGCTAGCATACCTGTCATGGGTTGCCTACAGGCTCAGGTGAGGAGAGACAATGTCACGGTCCCTGCTACATTTTACGACGTGGATAAAGGAACTCCCCTGCTGGGAATGGACCTGTTGACTGCACTCCACCTCTGCATTAGTGGAACTACTGTCCTCCCCTCCTCCGCTCCTACGCCGTCTACACCTGCCCCTGTGATGGCTACTACTGTCACAGCTCCTATGGCATTTGGCTGTGCAAGAGGCTTTGTGCATTGTGTAAAAATGTACCCTACTGTTAAGCCAGTGCACCAGAAGTTACACCGCTTACCTTTCGCGGTCAGGGACGCTGTCTCTACTGAACTACAGCGACTACTGGAAGCAAGTGTCATCGAGAGGGTGGACGCTTCTCCATGGGTGTCACCGATCGTGGTGACACAGAGGAAAAACGGTGGAATCCGCATGTGCGTGGACCTCTGTCAACCGAACAAGGCTGTGGTTATGGACTGTTACCCACTGCCACACATGGATGAACTACTCTCCAACCTGCGGGGAGCAAAAGTGTTCTCCACGATTGACCTGGCAAATGCATACTACCAGGTACCGTTGAATGAGGAGAGCCGTGACCTTACCGCATTTATCACGCACAAGGGCCTTTTCAGGTTCTGTAGGGTCCCGTACGGTCTGGCTTCGGCGCCATCTGCCTTCCAGAAAATGATGGCTACAATTCTCAAGGACAGTCCAGGCGTTCAAAGCTACTTGGACGACCTGATCATCTACGGTCCTACCGCTGCCGTCCACGATAAAAACCTGAAGACGGTGCGGCGGAGGCTAGATGATGCTGGCCTAATGCTCAATGAGGATAAATATCACTTCAACAAGCCCTCCCTTCGCTACCTGGGACACATCATCTCAGCTGATGGTATCCTGCCAGTCAAAGAACACACCGACGCAGTTCTGAAAGCTCCTGCTCCCTCCGATGCTGTCTCCCTGCGTTCCTTTCTAGGACTGGTATCCTGGTACTCAAAGTTTCTGCCTAATTTTGCGACAGTCGTAGCCCCTATGCGTTAGTGTGTGAGTGCTACACACACCTTCACATGGACTGACGCTGTGCAAAACAGTTTTGATCAAGTCAAACAGCTACTGGTAAACAGCCCAGCTCTCGCTCTGTTTGACCCTGCTCTCCACACAGTGATCTCCACCGATGCAAGTGACTACGGGTTGGGTGGGGTATTCACTCAATTTCATGCAGATGGCACTGAGAAAGTGGTGGCCTTTGCATCTCGTACACTCTCTCCGACAGAGCGAAGATATTCAACTGTGGAGAAGGAGGCCCTAGCATGCGTGTGGGCCACAGAGAAATGGAGAACATACTTATGGGGACGACGGTTTACTCTCCGTACCAACCATCAGGCTCTCACCACGCTGCTCACGACAAAGGGCATAGGCCGTGCTGGGATGCTCGTCGCCCGGTGGTCAGCACGTCTCCTCTGCTTCGACTACGATATAGTCTAAGACCCGGATCACAAAATTACACGGCTGACTGCCTCTCACGCCTTCCCCTGCCTGCTTCTACTGACTCTGCCATGGATGTGGAGCCCGAGATAGTAGCACACATCGCTGCTACACTCAGTGCCCTGTCGGTGACTGAGTTTGGGGCTGCTTGCTCTACCTGCCCTGAAGTGACTGCACTGCGTGGTCAGATTAATAGGGGTTGGCCTCACTCAGCGAAATCAGTGAGCCAAGATCTGATCGGATACTTCAAGATCAGAGAGGAACTGTTAGTCAAGGACAATTACGTCCTCAGAGGCAACCGCCTCATCGCACCAGTGTCCTTACGCCATACATTGCTCACACTGGCACACGAGACCACTAAGCAGCGTCTGCAGGATCTCTATTCAGGCACGTGCACATGTAACGGATATGCACCGCGATAGTGTGACTACGGTGCATGGAAGTAAAACTCACTCCCCAGAGGCATTCAAGCTCAGCGCTTAGAGAGGAATTCCTCTCTTGGCGCAGCGGTTTGTGTTGCTTCCCCCCGTGCGGACGCCCGGGGTTCGACTCCCACTCAAGGCGCGGTCGAAGTTCCGTGGCAGGTACTAGGTTGTACCTGTTACAGTGGTGCCGTGACCCGGATGCCTTGGGTGGTGTGAGTTTAGGGGGGGTGAGTGTAACGGATATGCACCGCGATAGTGTGACTACGGTGCATGGAAGTAAAACTCACTCCCCAGAGGCATTCAAGCTCAGCGCTTAGAGAGGAATTCCTCTCTTGGCGCAGCGGTTTGTGTTGCTTCCCCCCGTGCGGACGCCCGGGGTTCGACTCCCACTCATGGCGCGGTCGAAGTTTCGTGGCAGGTACTAGGTTGTACCTGTTACACACACATAGAGTCCAAGGGGTGCTTGAGCACCTGCCTTTTTGAGCCTCGTAAAAAAAGTGCCCTTTTTGAAAAAGAAATATAATTTTTTTTTCGTTACGCATATAGACTGCCCTTCCAACTGAAAAATGTCAGGATAGAATAAAAATATTAGGTAAAGAGAGAGAGATGCCCCATATTCCATTGCAGTTTGCACGGCCTACTCAGCGTGCCTCTCTGCGGACCTATATATTTTATGCATAGCGTGGGTGATGATGATGATGATAGAAACCGCTGTGGCCCATACAGTTGAATGCTGGTATTACACTCACTGAGGGACACGAAGAAGTCAAGTCCGATGGGATTTGGGAATCTCAAAATACAAATCGGGATTGGAATAAAAAATGCATTTATATTAAACAATACAGAAAATACAGCACTTCTTGGGGTCTGTAGGGTAAGCACTTATTCCCTCCCCCCTGAACATTTATGGAGATGTATGGGCCTTTTAAGTCAGTGATAAAAGTGTCTTTTAAGTGAGCCCCTGCACTGATTATTATAGTTCAATATTCAATATTTGATCCAAAACCCCCCAAAAAGCATAAAAAGCCCCCCCCCCCCCCCCCCCCGCCCGAAAAGGGCCCTTAAAAATCGGGCTACGCGCTCGGTTAAAACACAGACAGGTATAGTGCCCTTTTCAGCCTTTGAGCACCTGCCCCTCTAAAGTCCTGTGCACGTCCCTGTCTCTATTGGTGGCCGAAGATGGACGCTCAGGTTCAGGCCAACATATCCAAATGTGTCTTTTGTCAGTCTAATGACAAGACGGCCAAGATGTACTTTGCACCACTACAGCCAGTTCCACTGCCAGACGGCCCGAGGAAGAAGCTAGGCCTCGACATAGTCGGGCCCTTCGAGTCAGCTGTGCCATCCTGCCGTTACGCGATCACACTGACGGACTACTATTCTAAGTGGCCAGAGGTAGCCTTTTCTCACAACGCTACAACTACGGATGTAACCATTGTATAAAAGGCCCAAGGACTGGGCAGACATAAGGACTGTGGGGTGCTGTTCTGCTGTTCTGCAGCTGGACGCCCCTCAGACATAAAGGCTGTGGGGGGCTGCTCTGCTGTTCTGCAGCTGGATGCCTCTCAGACATGTCTAGACATGTCAGTCGATAGCCAGCATCTATATGGTGATTTATAGCCAGCATCTATATGGTGATTTATATGGTTAAGGCTTATACTAATGTTATAATTCTACCAGCTGTTTAGGAAGCAATTTACCAGTATGTTTATAGTGATAATCTAGCCTATTGGGTATAATCTATGTTGTTGATTATAGTATTTAGTATCTGTTTAGCACAGTTTATCCCTGTAACTAGTATAGGTAAAGCACTGCTTATCCCCATTGGTAGTTCCACTCGTGAGGTGTATGTTACTTGTAGCAACAGTATATTGTATAGTATATAACAGAGTATTAGTAACGCTGATGTCTTTGTTTCCTCCCCATTTAGAACCACACACACACTCTCACATACTCCCACCGTGTTAATGGGAAATAGAAGTAGAAATTGCCTGTGCATCTGTCTGACCATTGATAATAAAACCCATCAAAGAACGTTACTGCCTCCCGTGTCCTGACTAGACACCCCGTGTTGTTGACTACATTTCCTAACCACCAAGAGCTTCACTACAAATGGTCCTTCGAACCGGATGGAGTCAACGATATGGCAACCAGTCGAGAAGGAACCAGCCTCCCCGCTTCACCATCCGTGCGCCCCAAACGCACAGTGCAGCGCCCGAGATGGCTAGACGATTACCTAGTGGAACATACACGCCAGCGTGACATAGAGCAGCTGCACAGGCATGAAGAGGATAAAGCACAGCACAGTCCCGCTAGAAGCACATCCCCCATGCCACCAATGCAGAATGCGCACGAAGCAATAATGCACCAAGTTCTGGAGACTGCGCAGCAACAGAGTGAGAGGGCTCAGAAGCAAACAGAGCTTTTGGAGCTTGTTCTGCAGCACCATTCCTCCCAATCCTCAGCTCAGTCATCAAGGAGGTCATCATGGCATCAGACTCCAGTTCGCCAACTCCACCCAGAAAGAGTAGGCGAAACGCAGGTCTCCCCTGCCCGTGCACCTCACTACTCCCCAGCCGAGGATCACCCAAGTATAGCTGCAGTGGAGAGCTCTGTGTTCGGTCGCCATGGTAACCCAGAGAGCGTTGTCACAGACAATGGGCCTCAATTCACATCAGCAGCCTTCGCTGAGTACCTCAAGGAAAGAGACATTGCTCACAATCGGATTTCAGTTTACTATCCGGCGGCTAATGGTGCTGTCGAACGCTTCCATCGTGTTCTGAGGAGTTGTATTCAGACAGCGATCCAGCAGTCTCAACCGTGGAAAGAGGCTGTGTTGGGTTGTCTGCAAGTATACAGAGCCACTCCCCACGCCACCACTGGCGTTTCACCACATGAACTGCTTTACGGTCGTAAAATGCGCACCAAACTGGACGTACTGCCCTTGCAGCCTACTGTGAGTGCACAGGACGAGACTGTGAGAGAAACGGTCCAAAACAAGCAAGCCAAAATGAAGCGCTACACAGATGCTAAGCGTGGCGCTCGTGCACCTGTTTTTCAGGAGGGGGAGAGAGTCAGGATTAGAACACCACATCACGTCCCCAAAGCACAGTCGAGATACAGTGCACCAAAGACAGTGAAAAAGAAGATTGGTAAAAGCACCTTTCTGCTCAGCGATGGAAAGAAATGGAACGCATCCCGTCTGGCTCACACTTCGAACACTCCAGATGAACCTGACTTAGGGATCCGCCCTGCCCTGACAGAGCTCAGCGGTCACACTCCAGCACAGTCGCGGGCAAGAAACAAGCCTAGTTGGCATCAGGACTTTGTTGCACACTGAGTGAGAACTAAGAGTAATATTGGTTGAGCATATATCTTGATAATGATTGAATAACCTGTGCTCCCTTTGTTTAATGATTACCTTACGTTTTATGATACTGACTGTTGGTTCAGATTACTTAAGAAAGTGGAAAAAGCAAAAGTTCTAAATTTGCATAATGCTGAGTAGCAAGTAACCTTCTTTTCACAGAGAAAGGAGATGTTGTGTTCTCTAACATTACAGGTGAAGCTGTACTTCCCAAGAGTCTCCACTATGGGGCGTAGTTAATAGAAGGCCATGTTATGCCTACAGCTGGAGTGCAGAGTAAGAGTACACATGCTGTATGATGATACGTGCAGAAGAAGTGTACACAGAGAAGGAGAATAGGACATGATGTACCCTGCTGTAACCTACCATGCTAACCTGCTTGACTAAAAGGCTAAAAGAGTAACCTGCTTCCTGAGTCTTATTACTACACCTACCCAGGGCCGCCTCAGGGGGTGTGCGAGCAGTGCGGTCGCACAGGGCCTCGCGGGAAGGGGGGCCTGGAAAAAAAAAAAAAAAAAAAAAAAAAAAATTATTAATTCTTTTTATTATTATTTTTTATTTTTTTTATTTTTTTTTGCGAGGCCCCCCTTCCCGCGAGGCCCTTTTTCATCACAGACCTAAAATCTAGTTTTGCTTATATGCTTATATATTTCACATTAGACACGTTTGTAGAATGTGTCTGACTTGTTCCTGGGTCTGCAGTCCTGCAGCTGCAGACATACTCACTATTGGAGCTCAGCCTCTGGGGTTCTGCAGCAGCATTGGTTTCAACGAAGGGAGTGGTTTTACTTACATCATGTGTAGACAGTGTAGTACGCCGGCAGCGTGAGTCGGCTGCGTTTGACATTTTCGCGCGTGCAGCTTTTGACTATGCTTAGTTATGCCCAATAGCCAAGACGAAGAAAGAGGTCGGTCATTATCAGTCGGTCGGTCACCAACCAAGGAACGTTGACGAAAGGCCTCTCGCTAGCGGGACAAATGGCCGGAGCCTTTCATGGTATAGCCATGTCGGCTAGTAGCTAGCTTAGCTAAATGCTAACTAGCGTTAGCTAACCTAGCGAGGCGAGGCGAGTGGATGTCTTTTCAAAAGAAGGAGAAGAGAACTTGTGAGCAGATAAATCTGTTAGGCAGCAATACGCCGAAATTACACCGTGGGGCCAAGAAAGTCTCCTTCCACGAATCCACGTTGATACTGCGTTATGGTGAGTCAACTTATGATTATATACCCGCCGTGGATCTTAGTCACCTGACCCTAACTCTCTTTCTCTCTGTGGAGCCAAACTGGTCGACTAGCTAATACTACTAGTAGCTAACTGTGTGAGCTAACTGTTAGCCAGTTAGCTGTTTAGCGTCAGCTGGGAACGTTCGTTTGATGCTATCAGTTAGCCTTGAGAATAGCAGGCCCTTTGACAGAAGATGTAGTCGGGCCTGCACCATGACAAGGCTCTGGCCATAGCTTCTTTTTGTCCCGCCAGCGAGAGGCCTTTCGTCAACGTGGAGACCTTGCGGCCTTTCGCCCTGCGTTCATCGTGCAGGTAACTTGGATTAATGAAAATGTCATGATGACATTACCCCACTCTTCCTTCCTTCCCCTCCCGAATGTTTTGTTAATAACGATGTTTTTTTCCAGGCAAAACATATGCTACTTCACAACATTTGGAGATACGACATGTGCTGTGTGTGAATGGTCGTTTGTGTAGCTTGGGTAGCGTTGGGCCGTTGGCCAAAGCTGTGTGTCACGTGGCCTGGTGTCACAGTACCTGGCTAGCCTATTTAGCTGATGTCGGCCATTGGCTCCTTGCTGCTTTGGTTTCTCTGTTGACCCTCTTCTTGTTGGATTTAAGTGTTGATCTTTGTCCTTTTGAATCTCTCATACATGCTATAGTCTCTCTCTAACACACACACACACATGACAAACACACATGTTCTCTCTCTCTCTCTCTCTCTCTCTCTTTCTAACACACACAGTCTGCCTATGGCGGCCTTTCTCAATGGCTAGGCTGTGCTCAAGGATCTTCAGTCACAGTGCTCAGGTATTCTGCCACTGTGTACTCTCTGTTTAGGGCCAAATAGCATTTCAATTTCTTTCCAATGTGTCTCTCTCTCTCTCTCTCTCTCTGTACACTGTATATTGACTGTAGAACGGGAGCTCTCTCTCGCTCTCTCTTTTGCTATATGTTGACTGTATCATGCCCCGCCTCGGGCAGCGCTATTATTTAAGAATATGTTGACTGTATAAAAAAAAAAAAAAAAAAAAATATATATATATATATATATATATATGCACCTACCTACATACAAAATACTACAGACGTACTACATAACACAGTTTCAAGAGTCTCGTGATTCAGGTCAGTATGGATAATGAATTTGGTGTCTTTTTGTATATGTACATGCAGACACCACCTACATACCTGTTCCTGTCATTTCGGACTACTGAGTAGTTTTCAATTTAAATGTCTGGGTCTGTCACAGAATTGTCAAGTTTTGTTTCTGAAAAACATAATATGTTTGCCTTGCCGTTAATAAATAATTGTCTGGGGGCGGTCAGGAGATTGCGTTTGTCACCAACGCCGGAGATGCTGGGTTCGAGCCCAGCTCCCGGCGTTTGTCATCCAGCTTGACTGGCCGTTCACACTAATACAATTGGCAGTATTAGGGGGTGGGAAAAGCTGGCGGGTGGGTCCTGGGCGTTGTGGACAGCGACCCCTACAGTTCGGTCGGGGCGCCTGCTCAGCGAGGGTAGGATCTGGAGAGAGGTAGTGCGACCTTCCACACGTTACACTCTCCCGGTGAGAATCTGAGCGGCCAGTCTGGCTGCCGGCTGGCTGCACATGCGTCGGAGGAAAACATGTGACAGTCTCCGGCCTCTCGGACCAACAGTAGGGGGGGTGCGCAACAACCAGGAAGGGGGTTGGGAATTGGCATAACGACTAACAGTGGGATGAGAGAAAAATTGGAAAAAAGGAGGGGGAAAAAGATAAGGGAAAAAAAAGAAAAAAAGAATAATAATAATTGTCTGATTTCAGCCAGATTATGTCTCAGGCTGTTTGTATTTAGGTGAAATATATGAAGTCCATTTGTGTTGATTATCTGAGTGATGTCGTCAGGCTGGAAGTATTTTTGTTCATCTGTGTCCGGTCCTGCGGTGGGGGGAGGGGGGGCTTTGTTGATGTTCACAACGACTATTTTGTGAATGAGCTAACCAGCTAGCTAATGTGTCAGCTAGCTAGGTACCAAGCTAGTTAATTCGCAAAATGGTCCTTGCAAATGAGCTAGCTGGGTACAAGGACCATTTTGTGAATGTTGTATTTAAGTTTAAGTTTGTTTATTTATTTTTTACCCAGGGACCGTGCACATTAATGAACACATCAATGTAAATGTACCAGATTACAGCTAATTAGCTAGTTTCCATCTGTAGTCCCTGCCTACCATGCATGTCTTTATGGTGTGGGAGGAAACTGGAGTACCCAGAGGAAACCCACGCGAACACAGGGAGAAACTCCACACAGAAAGGCCCCCTGTTGGGTTCGAAACCAGGATCTTCTGGCTGTGAGGCAGCAGTGCGAATTGATTGAATTGATTGATTGAAAACTTTATTAACAGATTGCAGAATGGGTACAGTACAGTACAGCTCAATACATACAATTGTTAAGGGGATGCAGACCAGAGAAAGACTTTCGTCTTGTTTACATCAGGGTCCCCCATTTTCAATTCATCGTAACATATGTGACATACATGACATACCGATAGACAGTACTGCTACATCTATACATTTATGACATACCAGATTTGCAATTACAGTACTGTTTGTGATACAAAAAGAGTCCAGAAAGAAAAGAGTATATACATTAGACGTAGAAACTGTACATTGGATTGGGTAGGTGGGGGTGGGGGGGGGACTGTACATTGGAGGTGGATGGGTGGGTGGGGGGGGGGGGGGGGGGTTGGGTAGGAGTGGGGGGGGGGGGGTTGGGTAGGAGGGGTGGGTGGGGGACACTGTACACCTGTACAAACAAACACTGTACATTGGATTATTGACAAGACCATACTTGGTAATTTACTGTACATTGGAGGGGGTTGTGTTCGGACATTTACAGGGGCCAGTTTCGAGTTGCAGTCTCCCTTAGGTGTTTTTTGAGAGTGTTTTTGAAAGTGGGTAGTGATTCACATTCCTTTACAGCTTTGGGTAGGGCGTTCCACATTGATGTGGCATAATTGCGAAACGTGTTTAGTCCCTTGTTTGAGCCGAATCTGGGTTTAACATGATTTGTGGAGCTCCCTCTGGTGTTGTGATCGTGGTATTCACTGACCTTTGGGAAGTATTTTGTCATGTACATGGGTACCTTGGTCGTGTAGTGTATCTTGTAGACCAGGCCCATTGCAAGTTGCTGTACTCTGTCGTCTACCTAGGTTGTCAAAGTGGGCAGGGGTGAGGTGGGTTCTAGGAGTAAGGTCAAGCAGTAGTCTGACCAGTTTGTTTTGAGATGTTTGTAATTTTGTTTTTAGCGCCTTTGAGGTGCTTTGGTACCATGAGGTGCAAGCATAGTCGTAGTACCCTTGAATGAGTGCTCCTGCTAGAGTCTTCAGGGTATTCTTGTTTACCAGTGAGGAGATCCGGTACAAGAATCGAGTTCGTTGGTTGACTTTTTTTATTACATTGCTAACCACTGTGATGCCGTGTAAAGCCTATGGCACAAAGCTGGCTAGTTAATTAGCTGAGACATGCATGCTACCCAACTAGCTGACACATTTGCTACCAAGCCTGCTTAATCGTCTTAACACACACACACACACTCAGCGAGAGGCAGTCTAATTTATCTCTCTCTCTATAAGAACATTCGCTTATACAAACACAAAGACTGCAGCAGATATGTATCTTCGTAGGGTCGCTCCGTTTATTTAACTAGAAAGTAATGCAAGAGTAGTGTAATAAAGTCACGTAACACATTACTGTTGTAATGCAACTTATTACTTTCAAATGCAAGTAACTAGTAATATATATAACCTTTTGAAAGTACCTTTCCCAACACTGGATCTCACCTGCTAACTGCATTATTATTTAGGTTTCACTATATTGGTGTGTGTGTACAGGGAACAAACTTAACTTTTTGACTTACCAGCCATTTGGCTGGTAGATTTGAAAAACTACCAGCCAGGCAGATTTTTTACCAGCCAAAAATTATAAATAGCTTTTTAGTATATCGCCATGTGTTATTATTACTATATAATACTCTCATATGCTATTTTCAATTAATATCATAAACAACATAAGGAATATTAGCATAATTTTGAGTGGACTGAAGGAATGAGTCAGCGTTAATAGTTTTAAATGCAAATAATTTATTGAAACATAGAAGTGGGGTCGGGACACACACACACACACTGTTTCAACTCACCACCCCTGCATCATATTGTAGTCTAGTAGTCTGTCTTCAAACTTCCACTCCTCTCGAAACTTTTTTATATTTGAATATCAACATTATCTGTCCATCCTCAGTTTACTATAATATACTCCTGTCCGGAGTCCTGACTAGTGACTTCATCGTCTTTCCAAACGCACGCACGCACACACACAGGGAAGGGGAGAGTGCCTCCCCCCCCCATTTCCCTTTCCCCAGTCCACACTGTCTGCTGTTCTCTATGGCTCTGCGCCTCTGCCTCTGATCAGGATTAGCTTGTTAGCTTACGCTAACGTTGTAGTGATTGTAATGGTACATAAACGTTAATTTCGGGCGATGTGGGCATAAAGGAATGGCGATGTGCAAAGCATGTAGATACATTTGACCCGTTGTGAGAGAAAAAGGCGCACTGCTGTGTAGCGCTGCTCTGCTTTCAGAAGCACGGACTGGGCGGATATGACGCGCGGAGTTGCTACGGGGTTTTTCAAAATAAGAGTATCATATGAACCGAACGTTTCTAGCTGCCGGAGCCATAGATATTATGACTGGAGCTGCGCTTGGGGCGGAAATGAGACCCGCACAGGAATTTCAAAATAAGAGTATCGATATGAACTACACGCCAGGTGGCGGGCAGACCTCTCATTTTTACTCGCCAAACCTTAAATCTACAGGCCATTGGCGCTTGGCGGGTGCTTATTTTGTTCCCTGTGTGTGTATACATGTGTCTGTGTGTGTTTGTTTGTGTGTGTAATCTTCTCGCAGCTATTGCCCCAGGCTGTTGCCATTACATAGACACCTGATCCTTTTCAACCCGCCTGGTTGAATAAGGTTTAAAAGCCTCCGTCGGTGAGATCTCAAGAGCTCAACACTACACTAATCGTCATTAGATAGAGACTAATGTAAAACTATCATTCCCAGTGTTTATCGCCACTGTTTACGCCACACTTAAGCTCTTCTGTCAGCATGGGAACATCAGCGTTCTACATCTGTGGCCCATTTAGGGTGATTATATTCTGTGCGTGACAATGCCGAAATCGAATGAAATATATCGTTGTTAGATGTCTTTGCTACTCACATCAGTCACAGTTATAGCCCACAGCAGCTGTATATACAAAGTCTTCGCAGAGACTTCTGTCTCCCTCTTGTTACGTGGTGCATATTCCTATCACATAGTTAGTGTTGTGAAGACACTAGTGGTCTGCAAGGGCCTTGAAATAAAGCCCGAGCCCTGCCCGAGCCCGTGAACTTCAGGCCCTGCCCGAAAATAAGCCCGACTGTAAATAATATTTTAAGCCCTAGCCCGCGTGAAAACCCGAAAAAAATTATTATTATTATTATTAAAATATAATTTTTTTTTGTATTTGTTTTAAATATTCGAAACACTGTTTTATATGAACGTAATAAATAAACGAAACTAAGAAGCATTTACATAGTCTGTTTCGCTCTTATTAGAATGCGTCTCTCCCAGTGCTCGCTTATAGACTGACTCACACACATCAGCCTCGTAAAACGTATTGAAGGCTATAGAATCTTCTTTGACACACACACACACACACACACACACACACACACACACACACATACACACACGACACACAATAGCCTACTCAGTCAAACAAACAAACAGAAAACAGAAATCAGATTTCGAGCAGAGCAACGTAATGAAAAGCACAACAAAACAGGTAGCGAGGCGACCCAGCAAGGCAGCAAATAATAAACATCACTCACCACACTTCAGCAATGCGTTGAACACCGTTAACAAAACTTCGCCAACCGGGTATACATCCCAAGAACAAATTAAAAACGTTCGCCAACTGGCTATATTCCAACACAACCAATCGAGTTGAACTTGTCCCCATGGGCGGCGGGTGTATAAGGCTGGGGCAGGCTGTGCCTTCCCAGACCAGTCGACACATCATTTTTATTTATTTAAAAAAAAAAAATTGCCTTTATTTTTTTCCCCTGTGTACCTGTGTGTGTGGGGGGGGGCTGGGGTCCGTCAATGGATAGGTGTGGTGACACTTAACATTCCAGACGGCCTGAATACACTGAAGACTGGCAGGAGCACTCATTCAAGGGTACTATGACTATGCTTGCACCTCATGGTACCAAAGCACCTCAAAGGCACACTAAGGAGAATAGGCTGGTTTTCAACACAGTTAAATTTTTCAGGAACACTGTCTTTTCATCTCAACCTGTTTTCTTATACAAACAAATTGTCAGATGCAGTCAGGTTCATTCTTATTTTACTAGGTCAGCTGATAATGGACAGATTATGTTACCACGTCCAAAATCAAATGCTTTAAAGAGGACTGTTGTTTATCGTGCCATCGATCATTGGAATAACTGCCCAATGAACAAAAGTAAATTGAATAGTAAAGTGTCTTTCAAATACCACCTGAGAATGCACTACTTAAATATGTGAGCAAAATATTCTGATTCTAATGATGTCTACAATGTTTTACTGTTTTTAGATTATCATTGTTAATTGTGATTGTCATATGTATCTCATGTTGTTATGTTTTGTGTTTTGTGTTGTCTTTCTGTGTGGACCCCAGGAAGACTAGCTCTGGGGTCGGCCGACCGTCAATAGGTGGACACTTAACATTCCAGACGGCCCTGCAGGCAGGAGCCCCCACCCACCCCCACCCACCCCCACTTCAAAACATGGTTAAAAAATAACTTGTCAACAACATCCCTGCAGAACTCTAACACCATATGCTTGCCTGTACCTAACTAATATGTAGAATTATTTTTTGTTTGTACATTGTCTGTACATGTCTGATGTAAATATTTAGCATTTATATATAAATAATATATGTGGGCATACTGCAGAATTAGGCAGCCTGTCTGTGTGTGTGTGTGGGGGGGGGGGGGGGGGTCGCCCCGACGGAGGTGTCAATGGGTAGGTGTGGTGACACAGTTGACATTCCAGACCGTATCCAGTACTGTCTGTACCAATCACATCGCACGCACCCATTTGTATAAACATCTGAATTCGAATGCACTCGCCAGTTGGTTCCATGCGCCAGGAGAGACTGTCAACTCTGAGTCTGCTTCACATTGAAAGTGATCTGACACGCACACTTGGAGTAGAAGAGATCATTGCTGCCTACGATGCCAAGACAAAACGTCGCATATTGCTGCATTAAGGTAAGACTGATTGATTGAAATCATATTGAATGCCTTAATTTGAACACATAATTTGCACTACAGTATATCTAACGAAAGGGGATAGGCTCGCTGTAGTCTAGTGTGTGTGTGTGTGTATAAATTCAGGACCATGGACAGTAATTAATTTGTGTCACCGCTCCCCCCGCTCCCCATTCTCGCCCCATTACAGCAACACAGACGAAAGACGAGAAGAGAGACATCAGACTGGCGAAGAGAACGCGCAGCCCGTTACTGATTTAATTTGCAAATTAAATGTGCAATATTGACTGCAACTGCAACTACTGATATTATTAGTATTTCATAATAACCTACATGTCTGGTCTTAAAGGAAGGAGGAAAGTAAAAGTCACTTTAAGCAAGGAACAGATGTGGTTCATCTTGGAAAGTTTATTTAGATAAGTATAATGACGGAGTTAAAATTATATATTGTATAATAGTGTATATAGGAACCAGTGCCGTCTCAGGAATTTAGCATGTCTATTTTTATCATGCACATTATGTCTTCTTAATACCGTTTTAATTTTATTATTGTATTTTGCACAATCGATGACCACCCGCATTTCACATGACATTTCCCTGAATAAACCTCTTGATTCTCTAATAAATGTCCTTGAATTTGAAACAAACCTTGTTGTGTTGTTATTATATATCCTTTCTAATACTATTGCAATTGTATAGTTAGTTCATATTTCATGATCAGTGAACCGTTAATCATATTGGATGTCGCATTTATCTGCATTAGGGTAAGACAATGGTTAATATATTATTGGATGCCTTCATTTGAACACTTAATTTGCACTATATATAAATGAGTGGGGCTCGCTGTAGTATAGCCTAGTAGTGTGTGTGTGTATATGAAATCAGAACCCCTGGACAGTTTGCGACCAAAAATAAAAGGGGGCGTTCCTTTTAGAGCCTACCCTGCCCTAAAGCGCACGCGCCGCCTATGCTTGTCCCCCGAGTTCTCCCTGCGCGCTGCGGTATCCAAATGTTTCTCTGGCGCGAAAGAGAAAACGAATCTTAAAACGAAGGTTATCATATAACCCTAGTTATATGAAAAAAAAAAAAAAAAAAAAAAAAAAAAAAAACGGCGGTGCCCGGGCCCGGCCGAGCCCGAATTATTTATTAAAAAAAAAGCCCTACCCAGCCCGAACCCGCCGGGGCGGGCCGGGCCCCGTCGGGCCTGGGCAAGGTTGCAGTGCACTAGAAGACACCATCTGTCTAGGACGCGTGTATACTTTCCGCAACGGAGTTCGGTTTCCGGGTTCCTCTGATTGGCCGCGACCCCCACGTGACCCGCCCCCCTTATCGCTGCCGCTCACCGCTGTGTTGCAGCGCAGAGCGCTCGCTTCCTGAGTCGCGAAACGCGCCACTCTGCTGTCAAGAAACGCACTGTTGGTAACACCACCCACTTCAATGACAGAGCTCTCTTGTTTAATAATATTGTCGCGTCATCTTAATATGCTGCTTATGCAGTTATCAGCTGTATTTGGCATAGACGCCTGAGTCAAGCCTCTGAGTCAAGACTGTTGGTAACACCACCCACTTCAATGACAGAGCTCTTTTGTTTAATAATATTGTCGCGTTATCTTCTGAGTGCAGAAACGCAGTCATCTTAATGTGCTGCTTATGCAGTTATCAGCTGTTCAAGAAACGCAGTCATCTTAATATGCTGCTTATACACCACATCAAAACATGTAAAATATTTAAACAACCATTAAGCAGTGTTGGGCGCGTTACTCAGGAAGTATAGGAGTTGTGGAAAGCAGGATGAGAGAGCGTAGATTTGTGTATCATTTAATCATTTATCATTTAACATTTGAAAGGCATACATAGTTGTCATACAGAAGTACAGAATACTTTTATACAAAATGCTTCTTACTGTTACGCTCCAGAGACTGTGCTAGACAAGATAAGTATGAAATAAAATAGTATAGCATGTAAAATAGAAGTAAAAATAGAGGTCACAGTGTTCAGTATAGACATATGTACAATGTTCGATGCAGAATAGAAGTAACTGAGTTACCATACAATATACAATATACTATGCAATGTACTAATATACAATACTATATAGTCAGGGCCGCCTGGGAGAAATGCGAGGCCCTGTGCGAGATTTAAACGCGAGCCCCCCCCCCCCCCCCCCCCCCCCCCCAAAAAGGTAAAAAAAAAAAAAAAAAAAATATATATAATTTTTTTTTCTTCATATAGTCAACATATTCGTAAATAATAGCGCTGCCCGAGGCTGGGCATGATACAGTCAACATATAGCAAGAGAGAGAGCGAGAGAGAGCTCCCGTTCTACAGTCAATATACAGTGTACAGAGAGAGAGACACATTGGAAAGAAATTGAAATGCTATTTGGCCCTAAACAGAGAGTACACAGTGGCAGAATACCTGAGCACTGTGACTGAAGATCCTTGACTAGGTACAGACTCAGCGAGCACAGCCTAGCCATCGAGAAAGGCCGCATAGGCAGACTGTGTGTGTTAGAAAGAGAGAGAGAGAGAGAGAGCATGTGTGTTAGAGAGAGAGCATGTATGAGAGAGATAAGCAAAGATGACCCCCTAAAGGATATTCAACTTTTAATGAAAGAACAAAACAGAAGGAAAAGATAACTTCACAAAGGCAACATGAATATACATAGATCCAAAAGGACAAAGATCAACACTTAAATCCAAAGAGAAGAGGGTCTATACCAGAGAAAACAAAGCAGCAAGGAGCCAATGGCCGACAGCTAAAGGCTAGCCAGGTAGGCTACTGACACCAGGGCCACACACAGCTTTGGCCAACGGCCCAACGCTACCCAAGCTACACAAACAACCAAGACAATGAACTCACACACAGCACATGTCGTATCTCCAAATGTTGTGAAGTAACATTATGTTTTGCCTGGAAAAAAACATCGTTATTAACAAAACATTCGGGAGGGGAAGGAAGGAAGAGTGGGGTAATGTCATGATTTTCATTAATCTTACCTGCACCAAGGAACGCAGGGCGAAAGGCCGCAACACAGGTCTCCACGTTGACGAAAGGAATCCGCCATGATTTTCATTCAGCGCTTCAGCTCACCTGGCAGAGCAGCGGTCCTGCGGTCCTTGCGGTCCGTTGTTGACGAGTTTCGAATCCCATCAAATATTTTTTTTTAACGTGATTTTTTTTTTAACATGTATTCTTTCGCCGGTTAAGGTTAGGCATGGTTAAGGTTAAGGTTAAGGTTAGGCATTGTTTCGGAGTTGGTTAAGGTTAGAACGGTTAAGTTTAGGCGCTGTTAAGGAGCTGGTTAAGGTTAGAGTTTGTCAAAGAGAATGGCAATATTCTTTCTATGGTTAAGGTTAGGCATGGTTAAGGTTAAGGTTAAGGTTAGGCATTGTTTCGGAGTTGGTTAAGGTTAGAACGGTTAAGTTTAGGCGCTGTTAAGGAGCTGGTTAAGGTTAGAGTTTGTCAAAGAGAATGGCAATAGACAGCCTATTTCCGCGCGACAGCTCCCAGCAGAGGGGCTGCAGAAATGGAGCTCAACAAATCAGAGAGGGGTCTGCAGAACTAGAGCTACTATTTGTATAGACGCGCTATTCTCACGGCTAATGTCAATGGTCGTAGCACAAGCTAACAGCTAACTCAAGGCTAACTGATAGCATCAAACAAACGTTCCCAGCCGAGCGCAAGCCGGCAGCTAACGTCGTAGCTAAACAGCTAACTGGCTAACAGTTAGCTCAACCAGGCTATCGCTAACCATTAGCTAACGCAGAAGCAAGCTATGCGGCTACATACAGGTGCTGACACCAGGCCACACACCGTTAGCTACTAGTAGTACTACAACAGCTAGTCGGCCAGTTTAGCTCCAGAGAGAGAGAGAGAGAGAGAGAGAGAGAGATGTCCACGGCGGGAATAGAATAGAGTTAATAGAATAGGTTAAAAACTCACCAAACATCCAAGAGGATGGAGACAACCACGTGGAGTTGACGAAGTTCATCTGCCAAACGACCATCCTCTTCATCTTGGCTGCATGCGCTCTCTCTAGGTTAGCTAACGCTAGTTATCCTTTAGCTAAGCTAGCTACTAGCCGACATCATCATGGCTATACCTTGACAAGGCTCCGGCCATTTGTCCCGCCAGCGAGAGGCCTTTCGTCAACGTTCCTTGGTGACCGACCGACTGATAATGACCGACCTCTTCGTCTTGGCTGGCATAACTAAGCATAATAGTCAAAAGCTGCACGCGTGAAATAGTCAAACGCAGCTGACTCACGCCGGCGTACTACACATGATGTAAGTAACCACTCCCCTTCGTTGAAACCAATAGTATGTCTGCTGCAGAGCCCCAGAGGCTGAGCTCCAATAGTGAGTATGTCTGCAGACCCAGGAACAAGTCAGACACATTCTACAAACGTGTCTAATGTGAAATATATAAGCATATAAGCAAAACTAGATTTTAGGTCTTTGATGAAAAAGGGCCTCGCGGGAAGGGGGGCCTTGCAAAAAAAAATAATAATTAAAAAAATTATTAAAAAAATTATAAAAAAAAAAAAAAAAAAAAAATTTTTTTTATTTTTTTTTTTGCGAGGCCCCCCTTCCCGCGAGGCCCTGTGCGACCGCACTGCTCGCACACCCCCTGAGGCGGCCCTGTATATAGTGCAAAGCAGAAATGGGATGAGGTACAATTTAGGTACAATTTACAGTAAGGTGTACGAGTTGTAGTGCAAATCCTTTACCAATAAATATAAAGTGTGTTTAGGTGATCTAAAGTGTGGAGAGTGGGTGCTGCAGTGTGTTGTTTGTTTCATTCTGATTTAATTACTGGACTGTCATTATTGTTATTATTATTTCTGTTATTGTCCTGTGATTCATCGTTGATTATTACTGTTACTGTATTGTTTATCTTGTTTCATGTAAAAAAGAGCACGCGATGTGAAAAGCGACAATATTATTAAACAGCAGCGAGCAAGCGTAAGTCTCAGGAAGCGAGCGTCAAATTGAAAGCGAAAGTCAAGTCCCATGGGGCGCTCGCTCTGCCGCGCGCGCGTCAACACACACAGGCGAGTGTCAACACAGCGGGCAGCGGCAGCGGTGGATAGGGGGGTGGGTCACATGGGGGTCGCGGCCAATCAGAGGAACCCGGAAACCGAACTCCGTTGCGAAAAGTATACACGTGTCCAGGACGCCTGGTGGTGCATATTCCTACCACATAGTTAGTGTTGTGAAGACACCATCTGTCCAGGACGCCTGGTGGTGCATATTCCTACCACATAGTTAGTGTTGTGAAGACACCATCTGTCCAGGACGCCTGGTGGTGCATATTCCTACCACATAGTTAGTGTTGTGAAGACACCATCTGTCCAGGACGCCTGGTGGTGCATATTCCTACCACATAGTTAGTGTTGTGAAGACACCATCTGTCCAGGACGCCTGGTGGTGCATATTCCTACCACATAGTTAGTGTTGTGAAGACACCATCTGTCCAGGACGCCTGGTGGTGCATATTCCTACCACATAGTTAGTGTTGTGAAGACACCATCTGTCCAGGACGCCTGGTGGTCTCCGGTCCCGCCGTGCGGAAAAGCGACTTCACACAGAGCCGTCCAGCCGCCTCTCTCAGGCCGCTGCCCTGGTTTGCTTAATTTACTTCAAGTCCACGCATCACACCCACGCCGACGTTTTTCGACACGCGTCCACGCTTATACAATGCCTCTTTCTCTCTGTCTCTCCCTCTCTAATCAGCACAGCCCCCCCCCCCCCCCTCTCATCATTCTGGTTTAGCCTCTATTCAGCACAGTCCCCCCCCCTCTCTTCATTCAAGGTTTAGCCTCTATTCAGCACAGCCCCCCCCCCTCTCTTCATTCTGGTTTAGCCTCTATTCAGCACAGCCCCCCCCCCCCCCCCCCCCCTCTCTTCATTCTGGTTTAGCCTCTATTCAGCACAGCCCCACCCCCCCCACCCCCTCTCTTCATTCTGGTTTAGCCTCTATTTCAGCACAGCCCCCCCCCCCCCCTCTCTTCATTCTGGTTTAGCCTCTATTCAGCACAGCCCCCCCCCCCCTCTCTTCATTCTGGTTTAGCCTCTATTCAGCACAGCCCCCCCCCCCTCTCTTCATTCAAGGTTTAGCCTCTATTCAGCACAGCCCCCCCCCCCCCCCCCCCCCCCCTCTTCATTGAAGTTAGTCTCTAATCAGCACAGCCCCCCCCCCCCCCTCTATTCATTCAGGTTTAGCTTCTAAACGAGGGGGTTCTCAAACTTTTTTATACGCGACCCCATTTTATTTAGGATTTATTCTGGGGACCCCACACTTAATAATGTATCGCGTAATTTCAACATGGAATTAAGGAATATCAAAATAAAAGCACACGTTGTTGTTGAACTCGGATCATGCATATTTATTAGAAAATGTAATTACAGCACTGTGTTATCGATACACATTTATAAAACGAGGGCCCCTCATTCTTCTACCAGTTGCCAAAGTTGTCTCCCCTGGGCAGCAGCTCTGCTCGCGTGGCGAGGCGGTCCAGGGCCGAGGGGGGCAAGGGGGGCGGGCAGCACCTCCATGGGGGCCACCTGCACCGGGACGGGGGCGAGGGGGGGCAGGCAGCACTGCCGCCGGGGGATTGAAGACGGCTGGAGGAGGAGCGGGATCTGTGGAATAATGTGGAGTAATATTATGTAATATATCACAGTAAATATTAATAATGTGGAGTAATAGTATGTAATATATCACAGTAAATATTAATAATGTGGAGTAATATTATGTAATATATCACAGTAAATAAATATGAATAATGTGGAGTAATATTATGTAATATATCACAGGTAAATATGAATAATGTGGAGTAATATTATTATTTTTTTATCCACTTTTTCTCCTTATTTTCTATTTTTCTCCCATCCCAATTTCGTGTTTCCAATTCTCCCCTCCCCTGTCTTGAACGTTGCTCGACTATGCCCCCCACTGGTCGGTTGTAGGGAGGATAGAAGCCTTGCATCACATGTCCCCTCCGATACACGAGGAGGCAGCCTGTCACATCTTTTCACCTGCCAGCGCGGACTCTCATTTTGCGAGGGAGTAACGTGTGGGGGGCTCACACTGCCCCCGCCATTTCTCTGTCTCTGCTGTGCAGGCATCCCACGAACCGACCTGTAGGAGTCGCTGTCCACAACGTCCAGATTACCACCCATCGACTTCCACACACGCTAAACTCTGCCAATGAGTTAGTATGACGGCCGGCCCAAGCCGGAGGCAACGCTGACACCCCGGATTTGAGACCGGAGTCTCTTGCATTGGTG